>NC_091988.1:36524013-36824013 GCF_044704955.1 Pristiophorus japonicus | reverse complement strand
TCTGTTCCGTTGACCATCAGGGCGGGATCTGGATCTGCTGATCCCCGGCATCCTTGGAGATCGAGACTGGGGAAGGGGCGCGAAAGAATAAGATGAATAAAAAGATTAAAAGTATCCCGAGATCAGCGAGCGTTCGACTAAACGGCCCGGCCCAGTTACACGGCAAGAAACGGAAAAATAAAGGGTTTCCTCAGACAACACCAATGATTATTTCATCATTAATTAATATAAATCTTAACGTCTTCTAACAAGATTGTTTTCTCTTCAACCGTTATCTGTGTTTTCGGACACCGCCTCCTCCCCTCTCAGTTTTTGGCGGTTTATTTTTTTTAACCGCTGTTTCACACGTGGCGACTATTTACATTTAAACTGCAGCTGAGCCTCCCGCCCCCAATCCTCCAGCTCCTGTTGGCCTGCGGGAGGGAAAAACATCGGTTAGCGGCAGTTATTCTCCCTTTCGGTGGACACCTACCCCGATCCGGCTTCGGTGGTGGTAGTGATGGAGTGAATCCGCAGTGTGTTGGCCATGTCCTTCAGGGCCTGCAGGGTACCGGCGTCGGGTCTGTGGTAACAAGCCATGGCTAAGCTGTGGAGAGAGACACTGAGAAACAGAGAGAGATACCTGAAGATCTCCGGGACACTGGTCTTTGGTGTATGTGTGTGCACACTCTGCAATAAGCCCAGCCCACTCGCCCTCCCGTCACCCGACAATGACTGAGGAGGAGGAGCCCGGATCAGCCAACAGCTCCTCCCATTGGCTTAGACGGGCTGGACCATCCAACACATTCCAAACACCTGTGGTTACAAAAGAAGGCAGGGGAGCAGAGAGCCAGAGGCACAGAAAGAGCGCAGCGCTCCCAGGAAAATATTCCGGCCTGCGTATTTCTCGCATTGCAATGTATTTCCTACACTGCGATCTATGGATATTGGGAGCATGTGTGCGCACTAGGTCCGTGCAGCAAAGCTTGGTCTCCAGTCGTCTTGGTTCACCCTCGCCACTGAATCAGGATCTAGCTCTGTCAAGCCCGTGGGGTGGCTGGTGTGCAGCGGCCACCCCACGTTAAAAGAATCCACACACAGGCAATCTTCCAGCCTTCAATATGTAATTCGGGACCTAGAATGTCATAGATGACCTAGAGGAGGGGACAGAGTGTAGTGCAACAAAATTTGCAGATGACACTAAGATTAGTGGGAAAGCGGGTTGTGTAGAGGACTCAGAGAGGCTGCAAAGAGATTTGGATAGGTTAAGCGAATGGGCTAAGGTTTGGCAGATGGAATACAATGTCGGAAAGGTGTGAGGTCATTCACCTTGGGAAAAAAAACAGTAAAAGGGAATATTATTTGAATGGGGAGAAATTACAACATGCTGTGGTGCAGAGGGACCTGGGGGTCCTTGTGCATGAAACTCTATCCCAAAAGGTTAGTTTGCAGGTGCAGCAGGTAATCAGGAAGGCAAATGGAATGTTGACCTTCATTGCCAGAGGGATGGAGTACAAAAGCAGGGAGGTGTATAAGGTAGTGGTAAGGCCGCACCTGGAGTACTGCGTGCAGTTTTGGTCACCTTACTTAAGGAAGGATATACTAGCTTTGGAAGGGGTACAGACACGATTCACTAGGCTGATTCCAGAAATGAGGGGGTTACCTTATGATGATAGATTGAGTAGACTGGGTCTTTACTCCTTGGAGTTCAGAAGGATGAGGGGTGATCTTATAGAAACATTTAAAATCATGAAAGGGATAGACAAGATAGAGGCAGAGAGGTTGTTTCCATTGGTAGGGGAGACTAGAACTAGGGGGCACAGCCTCAAAATACGGAGGAGCCAATTTAAAACCGAGTTGAGAAAGAATTTCTTCTCCCAGAGGGTTGTGAATCTGTGGAATTCTCTGCCCAGGGAAGCAGTTGAGGCTAGCTCATTGAATGTTTTCAAGTCAAAGATAGATAGATTTTTAACCAATAAGGGAATTAAGGGTTATGGGGAGAGGGCGACCAGATCAGCCATGATCTTATTGAATGGCGGAGCAGGCTCGAGGGGCTATATGGCCTACTGCTGTTCCTAATTCTTATGTTCTAATGTCAAGTCCCTCATTGAAACACCTGTGAACTCATCCCTTTTTGGTGTGGAAGCAAATTATCCTTGATACAAGGGACCGCCTAATACTATACATATCTGTGCATTAAAGTTGCCACATTATTTTATCTTTCATAACGCTGGAACTTCCAACAACTTGTATTTATATAGCGGCTTTAACATAGTAAAACATCCCAAGGTGCTTCACAGGAGTGTTATAAGAGAAAAAATTGACACCGAGCCACATAAGGAGAAATTAGGGCAGATGACCAAAAGCTTGGCCAAAGAGATAGATTTAAAAGGAGCGTCTGAAAGGAGGAAAGAGGCAGAGAGGTTTAGAAACATAGAAAATAGGTGCAAGAGTAGGCCATTTGGCCCTTTGAGCCTGCACCACCATTCAATATGATCATGGCTGATCATGCAACTTCAGTACACCATTCCTGCTTTCTCTCCATACCCCTTGATCCCTTTAGCGGTAAGGGCCACATCTAACAACTTTTTGAATATATCTAACGAACTGGCCTCAACAACTTTCTGTGGTAGAGAATTCCACAGGTTCACAATTCTCTGAGTGAAGAAGTTTCGCCTCATCTCGATCCTAAATGGCTTACCCCTTATCCTTAGACTGTGACCCCTGGTTCTGGACTTCCCCAACATCGGGAACATTCTTCCTGCATCTAACCTGTCCAATCCCGTCAGAATTTTATATGTTTCGATGAGATCCCCTCTCATTCTTCTAAATTCCAGTGAATACAAGCCTAGTCGATCCAGTCTTTTTTCATGTCAGTCCTGCCATCCCGGGAATCAGTCTGGTGAACCTTCACTGCACTCCCTCAATAGCAAGAATGTCCTTCCTCAGATTAGGAGACCAAAACGCTACACAATATTCAAGGTGTGGCCTCACCAAGGCCCTGTACAACTGCAGTAAGACCTCCCTGCTCCTATATGCAAATCCTCTCGCTATGAAGGCCAACATGCCATTTGCCTTCTTCACCGACTGCTGTACCTGCATGCCAACTTTCAATGACTAATGTACCATGACACCCAGGTCTCGTTGCACCTCCCCTTTTCCTAATCTGTCACCATTCAGATAATATTCTGCCTTCCTGTTTTTGCCACCAAAATGGATAACCTCACATTTATCTACATTATACTGCATCTGCCATGCATTTGCCCACTCACCTAACCTGTCCAAGTCACTCTGTAGCCTCTTAGCCACCCAACTTAGAGTCATCTGCAAACTTGGAGATATTACATTCAATTCCTTCATCTAAATCATTAATATATATTGTAAATAGCTGGGGTCCCAGCACTGAACCTTGCAGTACCCCACTAGTCACTGCCTGCCATTCTGAAAAGGACCCGTTTATTCCTACTCTTTGCTTCCTGTCTGTCAACCAGTTCTCTATCCACGTCAATACATTACCCCCAATACCATGTGATTTAATTTTGCACACTAATCTCTTGTTTGGGACCTTGTTAAAAGTCTTTTAAATGTCCAAATATGCCACATCCATTGGTTCTCCCTTGTCCACTCTACTAGTTACATCCTCAAAAAATTCTAGAAGATTTGTCAAGCATGATTTCCCTTTCATAAATCCATGCTGACTTGGATCGATCCTGTCACTGCTTTCCAAATGCGCTGCTATTACATCTTTAATAATTGATTCCAACATTTTCTCCACTACCGATGTCAGGCTAACCGGTCTATAATTCCCTGTTTTCTCTCTCCCTCCTTTTTTAAAAAGTGGGATTACATTAGTTACCCTCCAATTCATAGGAACTGATCTGGAGTCGATAGAATGTTGGAAAATGACTACCAATGTATCCACTATTTCTAGGGCCACTTCTTTAACTACTCTGGGATGCAGACTGTCAGACCCTGGGGATTTATTGGCCTTAAATCCCATCAATTTCCCTAACACAATTTCCTGACTAATCAGGATTTCCTTCAGTTCCTCCTTCTCGCTAAACTCTCGGTCCCTTAGTATTTCCGGAAGGTTATTTGTGTCTTCCTTTGTGAAGACAGAACCAAAGTATTTGTTCAATTGGTCTGCCATTTCCTTGTTCCCCATTATAAATTCACCTGATTCTGACAACATTTGTCTTCACTAATCTTTTTCTCTTCACATATCTATAGAAGCTGTTGCAGTCAGTTTATATGTTCCCTGCAAGCTTACTCTCATACTCTATTTTCCCCCTCCTAATTAAACCCTTTGTCCTCCTCTGCTGAATTCTAAATTTCTCCCAGTCCTCAAATTTGCTGCGTTTTCTGGCCAATTTATATGCCTCTTCCTTGGATTTAACACTATCCCCAATTTCCCTAGTTAGCCAAGGTTGAGTCACCTTCCGCGTTTTATTTTTACGCTAGATAGGGATGTACAATTGTTGAAGTTGATCCATGTGATCTTTAAATGTCTGCCATTGCCTATCCACTGTCAACCCTTTAAGTATCATTCGCCAGTCTATCCTGCCAATTCACGTCTCATACCATTGAAGTTACCTTTCTTTAAGTTCAGGATTCTAGACTCTGAATTAACTGTGTCACTCTCCATCTTAATGAAGAATTCTACCATATTATGGTCACTCTTTCCCAAGGGGCCTCGCACAACAAGATTGCTAATTAATCCTCTCTCATTACACAACACCCAGTCTAGGATGGCCAGCTCTCTAGTTGGTTCCTCGACATATTGGTCTCGAAAACCATCCCATTAGGGAAGGAATTCCAGAGCTTAGGGTCTAGACAACAGAAGGCACGGCCACCAATGATTGAGCAATTCTCTTCTTAGGCAGTCCCTCGGAGTTGAAGATGACTTGTTTCCACACTAATAGTTCTCAGATGACTGATGAGACCAAAGCGGGATCTACAGTCTGTCACAGGTGAGGCAGGTGGTGGTTGAAGGGATGGGTGGCTGGGGTGCTTGGGTTGTTGTGCGCTCCTTCTGCTGTTTGCGCTTGGTTTCTGCATGCTCCGGACGAAGAGACTCAAAGTGTTCGGCGCCTTCCCGGATGCTTCTCCTCCACTTTGAGCGGGCTTGGGCCAGGGATTCCCAGATGTCGGTGGGTATGTTGCACTTTTTCAAGGAGGCTTTGAGGGGGTCCTTGAAGCGTTTCCTCTGCCCACCTGGGACTCGCTTGCCGTGTAGAGTGCTTCTTTTGGGAGTCTAGTGCCTGAGCAATTATAATCAGGGCTGCTCAGGGAAAAATTAGAGGAGTGCAGATATCTCGGGGGCTTGTGGGATTGAAGAAGATTACAGAGATAGGGAGGGGTGAGGGCATGGAGAGATTTGAAAACTGGAAGCCAATGTAGGTCAGCGAGCATAGGGGTGATGGGATAATTAGGAGACAGACAGACAGACAGGTAGGCATCTAAGGATTATTATGTACAACTAAAGGGGAAGGAAATCTTGGAGAAATATACAGGTACATGTACAACTGAAGAGGAGGTAGGTCTTGGGGAAGTACTTTTTGTTGAAAGTACTCAACTTTTTCACACAAGAAAATAATAGTGTCACCATTAGATTTTTATAACACTTATAAAAAGGAGACTTTCATGCAGGGTATCCTGCTCTGCTAGGCTGCTTGAATTAACTGATCTAATGTCTCTTTCTTTGGCTTGGTGTCAATTTTTGTTGGATTACATTCCTGTGAAACGCCTTGAGACGTTTTACGATGTTAAATGTCTATATAAATTCAAGTTGTTATTGTTCTTGTTGGTTATTTACAGGAAGCAACCCAGAGCAGCTCCATTGCAGTGAGAATTGTGACCAGCGGTGGACTGGTCACCTCTCCGTAGAGATAAATCTATCTGGAAAACTGTGAATGGAGCATTCTGCTAAGGAGAAGCTGGCAATCAAACCTAGGATTCAAGCCACTGTGAGTGGAAAGGACAGCAGCCCAGTGTCCAGGGGCTTTCAACCAGTAGGGCTTAGCAGAGGTCCTTGGATTATGCAAGACATTAATTGTTTCAAGTGTACTGAGGTTTAAGCAATGTTGTATTCTATTCTATTCTTCACTATTGCTTTCTAAGAAATGATGACAACATTTTCGATTTTACAATCTTTTCAAAGAATATAAAAGCTTTAGAACTTCCCCTGTGGTGATATTTCTGGAAATTCCCAATTTTTGACCGAGGTGTGGTGAAAGAACATCTCAAAGACAAAATATACAATTTATTTAAAAAAAATATAAAGAATATCCTTGCTTTAGGGCAAAAAAAAATTAATGAATATTGACACTATACTGTAGAGTTTTCAGGCAGCCTAAGTTATTACAATGAACTGATCTGATAAGTCTACTGAAAACCAGTTGTGTTAACTGCTTGGATAGATTTGTACTCGTGGTTACATAATTGCTGATGTATAATATTTTTGAATTCCTTTCAAATGTAAAAAAATCATCCTTTTATTTCAATTTCTCTATTGTTTTGTTACTTCTCAGTTTCTTTCCACCAGTTCATAGTTACAAAGGGTCATTGTGCAGTTTTGTTGCCCACTTGACTTTCCTATAGTTTGAAAAAAATGTGAGAAGTTTGAACACTTTTAAAGACATGAAACCTTTTAGCTGCAGGCAGTTTAAAATTTGTAAACTTGGTATTCAGCAGGACTATAGAAAGTGGGCAAACGCACTTACCTTGAACTATGGAATTTTCTTTTAAAAATATTATGAAAGTCGCCAGATTAGTCTGTGTTGCAAGTTTGCAGATATGTTATACAGTTACTTAGCAATGTAGCTCCTATTGTGGGTGCTAAATCATTTCTACATGTTTTTCACCACCTATTCAAATTTAATAATGTAGGAATGATAAAAGGCCATTCAATTCACTATCATAAAGCTACACCATTCAGGATCCAATCTAACCATTTTTTTTAGCCATGAACAGAAGGCACCACCAACAGGTGAATGAGGGACTGTTTGAAGGTGGGAGTTCCACTAATATAAAAGCAAAATACTGCGGATGCTGGAATCTGAAATAAAAACAAAGAATGCTGGAAATCTCAGCAGGTCAGGCAGCAGCTATGGAGAGAAAAACAAAGTGAACGTTTTGGGTCGATGACCCTTCGTCAGAACTGCCACATGTTCAAAAAGAGCACATTCTTAAACACTGTTGCCCCATAAGCCAGATATAAGAACGCAAGAATTAGGAGCAGGAGTAGGCCATGTGGCCCTCTCGAGCCTGCTCCGCCATTCAATAAGATCACTCCATTTTCTTGCCCGATCTCCATATCCCTTGAATTCCCGAGAGACTAAAAATCTATCTATATCCTACCTTTTGGACGAATGTCTGGATACAGGTGGCTGCATATGGTTACAAAGTAATGTGAGCTCCAATACATAAAAATGTAGGAACCCCCACCATAAACAAAAAAGAATGCACCAGCACTTCATGCACACTAAAATAAGTCCCCCAAAATTGAGACTTCCTTATACAAAAAAAATCACCCCATACACAAAATTTGATACCCACACAAAAAATGACCTCATACACACAAAAGACAAAACCCCCACATATACAAAAATTGAGATTCATATACACACAAAATGAGGCTGCCAAAATCGAGATCCTCGTACACACATAGGATATACGCACAGAAACAGGCCATTCGGCCCAACCAGTCTATGCAGCCGTTTATGCTCCACTCGAGCCTTCTCCTGTCTTTCCTCATCTAAATTTATCAGCATAACCCTCTATTCCCTTCTCCCTCATATGCTTGTCAAGCTTCCCCTTAAATAGCAAGTTGCAAGATGTTTATAGCCAAAAAGTGGGAGCCTGACATACAAAACGTTATTTTTTTTGTCTAGTTTATATATGATTAACAGTATGTAACTAGCAGTGCAAAGAACCAACATTTATTTGTATTCATAACTTCTATGCATATGTTACAGTATCAAGTAAAAAATAGATTGATTTCTGTAGCCAGGGTTTTCACTCAGCAAAAGTTAGTTCCTGCAGTGGATTGCAGTTCTGCATTTTGTGTTTTTAATTTTGCAAAAATTTCTTGGGAATTTCAGGAGTTTATGAAAGTAAATAGGTAAGTTTGGCAGTACATCATGTTACAAATGCTAGAAACTGAATTGGCGATGGCAGAATCAAACGTTGAGATTCCCACGGAGGTAGCAAATTCACCTGAGTCTATTTTACTAGTATTGCTGATAATCGGCATTAAAGTTCTTGGAGGTGCAGTCAAATTCGTAAAAACATTACAGGAATCAGCAGCATGAAAAAAAATTGAGGATTTGGGTGAAGATTATGTCATGTAAACAATTGTAGAAATCTCCAAGAAGTGCTAGCACCTTTTTTAGATTTCCTTCAGGTAGAATACCAATGAAAAGCTGGGTTGTGACACCAAATGTTTGCTTCTTTGCTTTAGAAATCTGCTCAACCGAATGTCTGATGGTATTGGAAAAATCTTGTGTGTTGGAGGGTGAGAATTCCAGTTTCTTCTGTGCAGTTGCCAGGGCTGCAATTTTTCAACCAGGAACTTTACTTTAATTCAACCTGGGTCAGAAGGTTGTGGGTTTAAACCCCACTCCAGAGACTAGAACCACAAAATCTAACTGACACTTCAGTACAGTACTGAGGGAGTAAAGCACTTACAGAGGTGCTGTCTTTTGGATCAGATGTCTGCCCCCTCGAGTGGATGTAAAATTTTCAATGACACTATTAGAAGAGTTCTCCTAGGGTCTTAGCTAATATTTATCCTTCAATCAACATCACTAAAACAGATTATCATATCATTTATCTCATTGATGCTTGTGGGACCTTGCTGTGCATAAACTGGCTGCTGCATTTTCCTACTTTACAACAGTGAGTACTCTTCAAAAGTACTTAATTGGCTGTAAAGTATTTTGGGATGGCCAGAGGTCTTGAAAGACACTATATAAATGTAAGTCCTCTTTCTTTCTTTAATTCTGAGAATCTTCCCCCTCTTTCACATTACCCGACAGCTGTTTCAAAGCACCTGCTTTTCATCCTTTGAACTGTGATTATCCAAAAGATGTACAAATAAGTTCTATAATTTGGCAAAATGTAGTGCAGCACTGAAGAATTTCATCTAACTATGCGAAACAACTGCTGGAGCCATTTTTCATTCAAGGTATACTTGGATCCTGAGATCATGTGAGTTTACTAATAAACCAACCAGAAAATACTTCACATCTTTGAGCCATTCAGTGGAGGTTGCCACATTCGTAGCGACGTGCATAGAACTGGACATATACTTAGGGGAGATCTGGCTTGACATTTAAGTCTTATTTCTTGCGCTTATTTTTCCATTTATGAAGCTAAATCACAGCTGAACCCTGCAATTGGTTCTCGTATCAGACCATATTGTACCATATCATTGTTAATGTAACTTCTTATTCACTATTAACACATGACAAGAATACAATAATACAAACAAGAGCTGAATTCTTCAGCACAAAATATTAGCAGGAAAACAGAACAGAAAGAGCAGGACAATCAGAGCATCCTGAGCTTTGTCAAACACAATGCTGACACCATGTGCTCTGTAATCTTTGCAAGCAAGTCAAATATTTATGCATTAGATTGCATTAGAAGTGTTTTTGTAGCAGACTAATACATGTGCACAAAATTTTCTGTGAGTCTTTTAGCATGTTACAAGGATTCCCCAGCAAAGCACAGTACAGAAATAAACACATTCACAATATCCATGTTCTGCTATAAGAACATAAGAAATAGGAGGAGTAGGCCATACGGCCCCTCGAGCCTGCTCCACCATTCAATAAGATCATGGCTGATCTGATCATGGACTCAGCTTCACTTCCCCACCAGCTCCCCATAACCCCTTATCGTTTAAGAAACTGTCTATTTCTGTCTTAAATTTATTCAATGACCCAGCTTCCACAGCTCTCTGAGGCAGTGAATTCCACAGATTTACAACCCTCAGAGAAGAAATTTCTCCTCATATCTGTTTTAAATGGGCGGCCCCTTATTCTAAGATCATGCTCTCTAGTTCTAGTCTCCCCAATCAGTGGAAACATCCTCTCTGCATCCACCTTGTCAAGCACCCTCATAATCTTATAGGTTTCGATAAGTTAACCTCTCATTCTTCTGAATTTCAATGAGTAGAGGCCCAACCTACTCAACCTTTCCTCATAAGTCAACCCCCTCATCCCCGAATCAACCTAGTGAACCTTCTCTGAACTGCCTCCAAAGCAAGTATATCCTTTCTTAAATATGGAAACCAAAATTGCACGCAGTATTCCAGGTGTGGCCTCATCAATACCTTATATAGCTGCAGCAAGGCTTCCCTGCTTTTATACTCCATCCCCTTTGCAATAAAGGCCAAGATACCATTGGCCTTCCTGATCACTTGATGTACCTGCATACTATCCTTTTGTGTTTCATGCACAAGTACCCCCAGGTCCCACTGTACTGTGGCACTTTGCAATCTTTCTCCATTTAAATATCTCTCTGTGTGGTCAAGATAAGGCAGTTGCAACACTCTGTTTTCTCCAGGTTTCAGTACTGATCTTCAGTTTGGTCTGCTACCTGCTTGCAATAAGTTCTCTGGCTCAATTGCCTTGCAATTAACTTGAAGAAAACAAAGTTTCCAGGTAAGTACCCCATCCTTTCTTTCATTGAATCTTTTAGAAATTGCAAAATCTTCTCACCTCTCAGTCAAATACTTCTCTGCATTCTTCATATGATGCTCTAAGGGTAGTGGAAAAAAATCAGAATGCAGGATTGGAGGAGAAGTAACAGGTTTTGGGAAACCAGAAGCAGCAACTGTGCTTCAAAGCAAAGCAAAATCAGTAGAGCAAACAGGTTTTTAATTGAAAAATCAAAACAAAAATGGGTGAAAATCAAAACTGGAGAAAAATGATGGGCTGACAAAAAGAAAATACAAGCAACATTTTGTGGCGATCCTTAAAATCAATGTCACAGAGGTCTACAGATGATGAACCAGTTTCACTTTGAGTCAAAACCTAACAATGTACATTTATATAACCTCACATAAAAGAACATCTCAGGGGACTTTACTAAAAAGGTAGAATTAAAAATGATCTCAAAACAAAACAACAAAATGGAACGGATGTGAAGTTACTTACATGAATTTATTATGACTCTGCTATGAGTAACAAAAATAGCATATCGATAAAATAGCTACTCTTGCCTGTGTTATGTTTTTTAAAGCTACATATCTTGTTAATGCGAATGCTGAGAACCAGGAGTATACAAAAAAATGCTGATCATTCCATCCTTTAATTAAATATTAGAAGCAGCGAATTTATTTCATCATAGTTTATATAAGATACAGTAACTTCCAGTGTCTATTAGTGGCATTGCAAGCTATGGATTCACAGCACCACCAGCAGTCACTCAGTGCCACTGCCACACTGACTCAACCAGTGAACCAAGCCTGCACACAATTTATTCCAGTTTTATTTTCTTGTTGAAAATATTTACAATAGTTTTGAAAACACAAAAATAGCAGGCACTAAAATGTTAACTGCAAAGGCACCCTAGGGTGTTAGGGACACAATTAAAAAAAACAATTAGATACATCTACATATATATATTTCTCATCAGAGAAAAAAAAATCACCAATTTAAGACCTCCACCTGCTATGCACTATTCCTCAGATGAGGGGGTGAGCGCAGGTGACTTGTTTAGTTGCCCCGTCAAGGTTATGATATTGCTGGCATGCAGAAGTACATCAGCATGTTCCTCAATAGACTTGACCTCAAGCTTTGATCTTCCCTACCTGTCTAAGATCTGGAAGTGCGAGAATGACCCATATCACCTCACTTCATGGCACAATTCATTGGAACACCAACATGGTATAGCGCCAGACTGCACTTTTCAAAGCTTTAGTATCTCCTATATCATGCTTGGGTGTCACATTTGGGTGTAATGTCTGGATATTACCTTAAATACATGTATGCTTACCACAATACTTAATCTTTCAGTTCTCTAAACACTAGATGGAACTGCTGCTCCTCCAGGCTCCATTTCCAGTTCAGTTTGTCTAGGTGGCACTGCAGGAAGTCTATGTTTATTGTTACTGGAGGAAGGTATGCAGTAGTGTTTCCCAAGGGTCGGTACTCGGATCACTGCCTTTCTTGATATATATTAATGACTTGGATGTGGGTGTACAGGGCACAATTTCAAAATTTGCAGAAATAGTGAACAATGAGGATAGCGATAGACTTCAAGAGGACATAGACAGGCTGGTGGAATGGGTAGACATGTGGCAGATCAAATTTAATACAGAAAAGTATTGGGATACATTTTGGTAGAAAGAATGAGAGGAAATATAAATTAAAGTGTACAATCCTAAAGGAGCTGCATGAACAGAGACCTAGGGGTATATGTGCACAAATTGTTGAAGGTGGCAGGGCAGGTTAAGAAAGCAGTTAAAAAAGCATACAGGATCCTGGGCTTCATGAATAGAGGTATAACAACAAAAACCTGGAAATGATGATGAACCTGTATAAAACACTGGTTCGGCCTCAATTGGAATATTGTATCCAATTCTGGACACTGCACTTTCGGAAGGATGTGAAGGCCTTAGAAAGGGTGCAGAAAAGATTTATGAGAATGATTCCAGGGATGAAGAAGATTTGATAGCCGTGTTTAAAATCATGAGGGGTCTGGACAGAGTAGATAGAGAGAAACTGCTCCCATTGGCAGAAGGGTCGAGAACCAGAGGGCACAGATTTAAGGTGATTGGCAAAAGAACCAAACACAACATAAGAAAAAACTTTTTTTTTTTTTTTTTAAAACAGTGGTTAGGATCTGGAATGCACTACCTGAAAGGGTAGTGAAGGCAGGCTCAATCACTGCTTTCAAAAGCGAGTTTTATAAGTACTCAAAAGAAAATAATTTGCAGGGCTACGGTGGAAGGGCAGGGGAGTGGGACAAGCTGAGGTGCTCTTGCAGAGAGCTGGCTCGGGCTCAATAGGTCAAATGGCCTTCTTCCGTGCTGTAATCATTCTATGATTCTATGTAGAATGGCACAATTCTGTGCCAAGTAGGATAGATCTAGCAATCCAAAATCGGACATCCATGAGATGTCTAGGTCATTATCAGCAGCAGAATTGTATTCCATTACAATCTGTAAGCTTCCTCAGTTGGCCATCTTCATCCAGCAGGAGACTAACCCTGGTTCAGCGTGGAGTGCAGAAGGACATGCCAGGAACAGCAATGAGGCACCAATACAGTGAAGCTACAACACAGTGCTATCCTACATCGTAAGGAACAGGCTACAGCCGGAGCTAAGCAACACCCTAACCAGCATATCGGAGCAAAGTAACATTAAGCAGCAGCTAAATGCACTAGATACAGAAAAGCTATGGGCCCTGACAACATCCTAAGTGCCAAAGACCTGTGCCCCATAGCTAGTTGCTCCATAAGTCAAGCTGTTTTAGTACAGCTATGGCACTACCATCTGCCAGACAATATTAAAGATTTTGGGATGCATATAAATGCATGTTCTTTCTTTCTATAATATATTTAAAGTTTCACTCATTTCCTATATCATGCTTGGGTGTCACACTTGGGTGTAATGTCTGGATATTACTTTAAATACAAGGCATGTATGCTTACCTCAATACTTACCTTTCAGTTCTCCAAACACTTGGTGGAACTGCTGCTCCTCCAGGCTCAATTTCCAGTTCAGTTTGTCTAGGTGGCACTGCAGGAAATCTATGTTTATTTAAACTAGTGTTTAATATTTAAATTTAATGTTATTCAAGGCCTTGGGCCACTCCTTTTCCCATCACTGGCCATCTGGCCTGCTCGTCCTCGCCGCGGCTTAATTCACACACTGCCATTGGACTTCTGAATGACCTTACACACCCATCATACCCATTACATATGCTTGTATGCCTGTCCGGCTCACTCAATATGCTAGACCTCTGTCCTAGAATCGTGGAATTATGGAATAGTACAGCACAGGAGGCCATTCGGCCCATTGAGTCTACGCCAGCTCTTTCGAAGAGCAATCCAGTTAATCATAATCCCCCGCTCTTTCCCCATATCCCTGCAATTTTTTCTCTTTCAGGTATTTATCCAATTCCCTTTTGAAGGCTACTATCGAATCTGTATCCACCACACTATCAGGTAGTGCATTGCAAATCCTAACCACTCGTGTAAAATTTTTTTTCCTCAAATCGCTTCTGGTTCTTTTGCCACTCACCTTTAATCTGTGCACTTCCGTCATTGACCCTTCAGTCATTATAAACAGTTTCTCTTTATTTACTCAATCTAAATCCTTCATGATTTCAAACATCTCTATTAAATCTCCTCTTAGCCTTCTCTGTTCCATGGAGAACAACCCCAGCTTCTGTAGTCTATCCACGTAATTGTAATCCCTCATCCCTGGAACCATTCTAGTAAATCTCTTCTGTGCCCTCTCCAAATCCTTCACGTCCTTCCTAAAGTGTGGTGCCCAGAGTTGGACACAATTCTCCAGCTGGGGCCGAACTAGAGTTTTATATAGGTTTAACATAACTTCCTGGCTTTTGTACTCTATGCCTCTATTTATAAAGCTTAGGATCCCATATGCTTTATTAACTGCTTTGTTAACCCATTTTACTACCTTTAAAGATTTGTGCACAAGCACCCCCAGGTCTCTCTGTTCTTGCGCCCCCTTTAAAATTGTGCCATTTAGTATGTATGGTCTCTCCTCATTCTTCCTACCAAAATCTCTCACTTCTCTGCATTGAAATTCATCTGCCATGTGTCCGCCCATTCCACCAGCTTGTCCATGTCTTTTTGGAAGACTGTTACTATCTTTTTTGCTGTTTACTACACTTCAAAGTTTCATGTCATCTGTAAATTTCAAAATTATGCCCTATACCCCCAAGTCCAAGTCATTAAAGTATAATCCCCTCTGGCCATCCACCTGTTGGTCTGCCTACAGTGACCACTCAGGGTTTCACTGCCCTCATCACTAAGTTGGGAAACATATGTGTTTTTTTTTTAAAAAAAAGCATTTATAGTGCTTTACTCTATTTGTAGGACTTTAATCGATTTAAAAATATTTTCTGGTTTTCTCGGCTTCGTGCTGGGAAATTGGTTTTGAGGTCAGTCTGCGGGGGTGGGGGGGGGGAACTAGAGCTGACGGAATGGGGACAGGGTGAAGGGGTGTGAAGGGAAAAGGGATGGAGTAAGTGGCGCAATGAGAGCAAAGAGGTGATGGGATGGAAAAGGATAGTGAAGAGGTAGGTACAGGTAGTGGCGGTGGCAGGAATAAGGTTTTGTAGCAGTAGGTGATGAGGATTGCCCACACCCACCAATGGAAAATACAGCTTTTCTCCACTGCACCATGCCACGCAACCACCCACCACCCAAAGCGAAAGACAGAAGGGAATAGTAGAGTAAATCATCAGCATGAAGCTGACCGACAGGCACGAGAGAGACCATTTGCGCCGAGTTCCAAGAATAACTCCATGGAAGATGCCCTGGTATATTAAAAAATCTTGCCTGTAATGTCACTTTTGCCTTCACATTTCGTTGATTGTCTCAAAGTAAAACAACAGCAAATCAGAACAGAAGAGGTGGGGGCCCTATGAATCAAAAATAAGCAAAGTGGCTAGCTTAAAGAAGTTCTGAGAAAATATTTTAGAGAGGCTGAATTCCTTCCAAGTTTACTATTTGGAGCGTACATTGTCCCCTGGTATGTGCAATGCAACAAAAAAAAAATCACTTTCCAAGCTTGGTTATTCCTCCAACGCCCAAATAGCTGTTAAATTCAGATTTCACACAATTTCATATGAAGTATAAAGAAAACATAATTTCCTAGCAAACAGAGCTCAGGCTTATCTAATTTTTTATTCGAAAGGCAAGGCATGCAATATTAGCTCTGTTTCCTGTTATCCAAGTGGAAAACCATCTTTTCACTGTCTGCTTGCATTAATGTTCAATTGGAAAAGTCAGAGCTCTATGCATGCATACTTAATCACATGAAATTAGATCGTCAGCTCTTTTTAATCATTAAAATGTGACTAACACTACACCAGGACACTACTCTGTAAAGTAAAAATAACCATCCCTAGTATGGCTTAGCACCAGTTCCTTTTATACTGTGGTGAATGTGCATGACCACTGCACCAATGTGTACTTGCTCATCTTATCTGGTGCCTTTGGATGTCAAGTCATTATACAATGCTAAAACGACAGCATAAAAGTAGCAGTAAATTTCAAAAGTCATTGTTTTCCCGTTTGATTTCATTTCTGAGCACCCAGAGTGCAACAAGATGTGCTAATACCCTGTACACACATTGTGCTAATACCCTGTACACACATTGTGCTGAGTAAAACTCAATGATTGTGTAGTGACACTTGATCTGTGTTACCAAACAATGACAGCTAGTGCTCTCCCTAAATTAGTTTTTTATGTGCAAGTGGTATTTATAGAGGAGCAAAATTGTTAATAGATATACAAGTCCATTACAGAAAATGTTCCAACTACAGTTAATTTTTTAAGGACTTTTATAAGTCTCATCACATCTGTCTGGTGGACCAGTTAGTTGTACCTCATCAATTATGGTCTCCAGTTAGTCTTGGGTAATCATTGCTACTGGACCAAGACCTAACTCTGTCAAGCCCGTGTGGTGGTTGGTGTGCAACGGCCACCACAAGTTAAAAAAATCCATGCACAGGCATCTGCCACCCTTCACGATATAGTTCTGGATCTGGAATATTAGGTCCTTCATTGAAACACCTGTGAACTCATTCCTTTTTGGCATGGAAGCAAGTCATCCTCGCTTCGAGGGATTGCCTATGATGATGATTAATTATAACAGAAGGGGAGGTGCTATAGTACATGTCTTAGAAGGTACCTGTATATTGTAGCGTGCAGCTGACATGAATTATGCTACTGGCTATAATTCACATCTGCTCCATGGCAACAAAACTCTGCTCACCAGACAGTTAAATTTTAATGTTAGATAAGAGCCAGCAGGAAGATTGAAAACATTCACACATAAATATAAAAACATTTAAAAGTTTGTTTCATACTGGGCTGCGATTACTGCATTTGGTGTTAATTTCAAACAGATTAGCTTAGTTCCTGGAAGTGGTCCCATATCACTTGATTAATGTGATGGGGAGAACACTGACCAGATTCCAGAGTTAGAATACTACTGATACATCTGCAACAGCTTTGTATAGACTCAAAACCAGAGGTTTGGCAAGTTAGAATTCACAGGACCATGCACAAGATAATCTAAGCAATAAAAAAATATTCAGGAACCAATGCAGTTTTATTGTAGGTGTTAAAAAACATCCTTTTAAATTATTTTTATTACAAAAATATACTTGCAGAATTACAAAAAATGAACTTGCTCAAAATGCTCATGACTCCACAGAACAGCTGTTTTTTTTAAAAAAAAGTACGAGATGTGAAAATCCACTAACAAGGCGTACATTCCACACATACAAAGCAATCCACAAATAAATTGTGAGGAAGTTAAGCATTCAGAATGGTGATGGACTGACCTGTTGTGCAATAGAATTCCAAAATATGTATATGTGCTTCCAATTTCCCACATGATAAGTTCCTGATCTTAGCTTGGCAGTAAGGGGAGAGGCGCTGAGTACAGGCACTTCCTGCATGGAACATGATCTTGACCTGGGTTATACTTGTGTATTTCATTGTGGCTAATTACAGTACAGCACTGGCAGGGGCACGAGAACAGGGTGCCTCCTCTTTAATGAGGAATGGTAGGTTGTGCGGGGAGAGTAGGGTAAGGGGAGGAGACATATGAAGATCAATTAACAGGAGTTAAGATAACCAAAAATGAAGAAAATGAGCATATTGTTTAAAGCAAATTTGAACTGAAATTAAAAGGAAAATTTATATTTGCCAGTCTATTGCAAACAACAGGGCCATATCAATTAATTATTAAAGTTATCACAACTAATAACTGCCTAAGTTTATCTCAGGAAGCAAGCTACAATGATCATACAGCACTAAAAAATCAGATCCAATCCTTGGATTTTGTTTTCCTAAAGAAGGTTGACATTAATGTAGTAACAAAAAGTTTTTTTAGGTTAATTTATTGAGCAACTGACATACATGCAGCTCAGTATTCTTCTAGCTGAAGCTTTTGTTTCACTTTATATCAATTGAGTTCCACAGCAATATACCGGCATTATGCAAAAAAAACACCACTGTGAATAAACAGTCACGAATAGATTGAATAGTCAACTACAAAAAAAAATTAGTTCCCATCAGCCCTTTTAAACTGAAAATCTTTCTCTGGTGCCTACACACTTCGATTTGTAGCTTTGATTAATTTAAACTTAAGTTGCAACATGGTATGCCAGTTAACTGTTTTCAGAATTAGTGACTACAAATGACTAAAAATACCAGGGAAGTTTGTCTGGAGTATTAGGATTCTTTTTTGGCCATTACAAATCATTTAAACTTTCACATTTCCATTGCTAACATAAGAAATTAATTTTTGATTTATATGTATCCAAACACATGTAAAGCAGCCACAGTTTATCTATAAATTCAGTCGGTGATGTTTAATATGGGGTAAAAGTTTGAGCCTAAGGCAAGAAAGTGTGTTAATATCAGCTTCTGATTTTCTTGCTTTCACTCAATTATTGTGATATAAACATGCAAAAATGTGCAAGTTTAATTTATGGTACAACTTCGAACTCTGCTTATTTCATTATTGATGTTTTTTTAAGCTATACTTGGATCTTCAATGCAAAATAAATATTCAGGGTCAGTGTTGAGGGGCAGACAGTTGATAGTTTGGAAAGGAATTTAGCTGCGCCTTTAGATTGACTCTTAGTGTCTGGCTTAACTTGCAATTTACATCTTGTGTTCATTTACAAGACAAGAAATCTGTCGCTTCTATACAAATTTGTATAGAATTTCAAATTAATTTAATTGGAAAATCTGTTTAAAATAATAGTGATTAAAACACCTTCCTCTGCATCTAAACAATACAAATATATCACTGCCTTTAAAACACTGCAAACTGCCTGTTGTTCTTGACAATTCCACAAAATGCTTATTTTATGCATTAAAAGGTGACAAAACCATTGAGATAAGTTCTCAAACAAGGAACAAACTTCAAAGATACTTGCGTAAAATTAAGTCATTTTACAAATGTTTCTTACAGAAACCAAAAAACTGAAACCAGGGGAAACATCTATTGCTCATTAACTACACTATATCTTTAAGGCAACAAAAGTAGGATGTTACTACTATATACACTGTGCATTTTGCCAAATACTTTCACAGAAGTCCTTACAATATTTAAACTGGCAATGCAGTAATATTTTGTAGATGTAAACAAAGACTGATGATCAAAAAATATAAATGATAAATGTAGAGACCAAGACAATTAATATTGCAAAGTAAAGGTTGCATTCTCACAGTATCACGTTGCTCAACACAGCAACTATTTATACTTGTGGAGACATGTTCACTCCTGTAGTTCAATGTAGATTAATCAGTGTCTCTTCATAATTTGATGTTACCTACATTCTTTAAAAGATTCTGTAGATAGGCTTCATGGATTGTGTTGAGAAAATCGGAGTCATTCTGTGGGAGAGAAAAAAGTTTAAAACCTATAAATTTAACAATATTGAATACTTTATTACTTTATTAAATTGCATAATTGTAAGACTGCCTGCAGCTGTCTCCTATTCTTTTAAACATAGTTTAGTTTTACTTGCGCTTTAAAGATAGGCCCATCATGCATCTAGAAGAAATCACAGAGCAAGTACTTCTTTCACCTTTATTATACACCCTGAAATCATGTGAAATTTCCTAATCTTGTGTGGTATATGTTAGGTTCATGATTTTGAGTTGGCCCTCTTGCATTCTGTTATAGGTATGTAACCACTTTGATTTTATCCAATCCTTTCCTGTAAGTGGCTCAATTCTTGCTCCTGTAAGTCTTGTAGGCTTTGTAAAGACATTAAGGAGGCAAATATACAGCAGAGGAAGGAGAAATCCCTGCAAAGTTCTTCTGGGTTCTGAAGACTTAGTTCAGAGGTTGTCAATCTACATTGGATCTTGGAGCGTAAACTGGACCTAAGGATGAAGCGGACAGCAGAAAAAGTTCTGCTGTGAAACTCTTTGACAAGTATTTACAAGGTCATGATTTGACCCCTGTGGAGAAAGCCACCCACAGCTTGGAGAACCCAATCATGCAGAGATGTGCTCCCAGTATAATGCAACCCCATCCACAATTCAGATGATAGTGTTAGTGATATAGACATTTGCTATAAGAAAATTATACAAACATGCCAAATCAGAGTTAAAAGCAGCAGGGCTAGCAAAGTATGGAGAGTAAAACTACATTCCAAATTGAGCTGGACTATACCAAAGGTAGCTAATCTTATTTTTATCCTCCACATACTTTTAAAAATAGAAATGTTAAGGTTTACATTAATGACCAATACACCAGTGCAACTCAAACCCAAGCAAGTGTTTCATGTAACAGCCTTATTGAGTGCAAACTACAATTGATGGAGCTTTCACTTTGTTTGATAGTCACTGACCCTGTTCAATTGTCACAAAGACACATCCCACAACTTGCCCACCAATATATCTTAGTTGGTGATGGGATTATGTAATTTATTTTTACATCCCCATCTTTTAATTGCTTATAACATCCATTTACATAGAACCACACAAGTGTGCAACACAGAACAGGGCATTCGGACAACTGCACGTGTTCCAGGTGCAATAGAAATTCATATGATAAATGAAAGCCTGATACTAAATCGGCTTCAACATGTCTGGGAAAAAAAGGACTCTTTAAAATGATACATTGTAAAAAACCACACAGCAGAGGATAGATCACCATAGCAACAAGAATGAGTCCAGGCCGGCTGGAGGTCATTTTGAACACCTGCATATGTTACGTTGTGGACGCCGAGAGAAAACAGGTGTGTCAATCAATCGTGGGTTGTATTTGTAGTAACCTATTGTTGACGAGCCAGAAGCCCAGAGGTGCGGTTCTACGCTAAAAACGTATTTTAAAAGCTAGGCAGACTTCAGAGTGAAGAGAAACAGCTCCACTGCAACTGCTCTGATTCTGGAGAGGTCCCAGCAGATTGGAGATCCGCAAATGTAACATCCCTATTTAAGAAAGGAGGGAGACAGAAAGCAGGAAACTATAGACCAGTTAGCCTAACATATGTTATTGGGAAAATGCTGGAGTCCATTATTGAGGAAGTAGTAGCATGACATTTAGAAAATTAGCTGGAGTTCTTTGAGGATGTAACAAGCAAAATGGATAAAGAGGAACCAGTAGATGTAGTGTATTTGGATTTCCAGAAGGCATTCGATAAAGTGCCACATAAAAGGTTACAGCACAAGATAAGAGTTCACAGGGTTGGGGGTAATATATTAGTGTGGATAGAGGATTGGCTAACAGAAAACAGAGAATTGGGATAAATGAGTCATTTTCAGGTTGGCAAACTGTAACTAGTGGGGTGCCACAGGGATCAGAGCTGGGGCCTCAACTATTTACAATCTATATTAATGACTTCGATGAAGGGACCATGTGTAATGTAGCCAAGTTTGCTGATGATACAAAGATAGGTGGGAAAGCAAGTTGTGAAGATATTGCAAAGAATCTGCAAAGAGATATAGATAGGCTAAGTGAGTGGGTAAAAATTTGGCAGATGCAGTATAATGTGGGAAAATGTGAAGGTATCCACTTTGGTAGGAAAAATAAAAAAGCTAAATTATTATTTAAATGGGGAGAGGTTACAAAATGCTGAGTTACAGAGGGATCTGGGAAGTTTTTGTACATGAAACACAAAACATTAGCAAGTAATTTGGAACACAAATGGAATGTTGGCCTTTATTGCAAGGGAGATGGAGTATAAAAGTAAGGAAGTCCTGCTACAACTGTACAGGGTGTTGGAGAGAAGTACTGTGTACAGTTTTGGTCTCCTTATTTAAGGAGGGATATACTTGCACTGGAGGCAGTTCAGAGAAGGTTCACGAGGTTGATTCCGGAGATGAGGGGGTTGTCTTATTAAGAAAGGTTGAGCAGGATGGGCCTACACTCATTGGAATTTAGAAGTGAAGGGGTTAAAAATCATTAGTATTTCTAAAAAGTTTGTGGCTAAGCTCAAGTTGAGCGTGGGACCATAACGTATAACTCTCGAGAAGGGAGTATTTGGCAGATGCCCTAGCATAGACAGAATTAAACGAGATAACGATAAACACCCCAAAGCTTTGTCTGTTTATTAACAGAAGATTTAGTCAAGGACAAACAGGTCTGGGAAAAAGTACTTTCACAGGAATTGCTTAACCGTAGAAAAGTAATGATGTAGCACGTAACTGATCAGATAAAAGGCGCACAAGGGAGGTAACGAAGCTTGCTGTCAATATAATTGTATTAACCAATTAATATTTGTAATCATAGTAGTTGGGCGAAACTTTGTGACCCGGCAGGGAAACAACAAATGGAAAGCTTCCGCGCGGAGCTTCATGATTTTGTATGTATTTTGACTGCATAAAAACAGTAACCCGACAATTGTTCGAAGCGAACGGCTAGTTTGGGGTCACCGAGTTACTGAACTCCTCTCTCCCTTGATCGAATACTTTATAATAAGCGATTCTTTTCTCCAAAACAGACTTGTGTTGAGTATCTTTGTAATACTCCACTACAAGAAGAATGAGAAGTTATCTTATTGAAACGTATAAGATTCTGAGAGGGCTTGACAGATATAGATGCAGAGAGAATGTTTCCCCTTGTGGGGGAATCCAGAACTAGGGGGCATAGTTTCAGAATAAGGGTTTGTCCATTTATGACAGATGAGGAGAAGAATGAGGAGAAATTTCTTCTCTCAGAGGGTCGTGAATCTTTGGAATTCTCTACCCCAGAGAGCTGTGGAGGCTGGGTCATTGAATATATTTAAGTTGGAGATACAGATTTTTGAACGATAAAAGAGAGTCAAAGGTTATGGGGAGCGGGCAGGGAAATTGAGTTGAGGCCAAGATCAGATCAGCCATGATCTTATTGAATGGCGGAGCAGGCTCGAGGGGCCAAATGGCCTTCTCTTGTTCCTATTTCTTATGCTCCAACCTCGCCTTTCACATCCTGTCAGCGCCACCTCACCGGGTATCTTCCTGATTGCTTGCTACCTCACAGCCTCATGCCTGATCCAGGCTTACAGACTGCCTGTGAAGCAGATAACCTGGCTACAAGAGAAAGTCACGATGCACTACAAGAGTGCCCATCCAAATGCTTGGAATCTTCCCGATAAGCTTGAACCAACTAGGAGTATATAGGGGTTAATCCAAGATAGATACTTCATTTCCAAAAGGTTATGCATTTCAGAAATTCAGAAGGTGTTTGTATTGTTGTTGAGGCAATTCTAAGTTGTGCATAAACCCAAGATGTTGATTAAATTTTAATGTCAATTTTCTAATATAAATGATTTTTTTTCTTTATAAAGCCATGATTTGTGCCTGAAGTTTCTTTAGGTAAAATTGCCCATCAAGTTCAAAATAAAATTGAACTATGCGGAGATAAAAAGACAATTTCCCAAGTAAAAGTGTAAAATCACTTTGCACCTTTTTGCTCCTATACAGGACTCTCTCGTTTTCCTGTGTGACTCTGGAATTTGTGTGATAACAATGATGAACCCAAGTTACTGAAATTGCTAATGGTGGCATAGATGCTCCAAAAAAATCTATTTCTAGAATTACATCTTTAAATTTGCATTCTTTGACATTTATTTGGCAGCAATCTACAAATGTCATTGAAAGGATCCATTGCCCGATATTGCCCAGAAAAGTTTGGCACAACTACAGCGCAGGAGTGGAGCTGCATGTTTTCTTTTATAAAAAAAAGTAATTCTCACATAACTTATTTACGTCAGCTTTATGTTAAATCACCACGCACGAATTTCCTCGATTGTTTTTGCTGCTTCCGAAATCAGCTGCTCATTTACATAACCCTGCCACCAAGCAAAGGATCAGCTCAGGAGAGCTACCTGAATGTATGCGGATGATTCGCTGCTGTAGGTTTACGCTCAAAGATTTAGGTGCAGCATAGTCCATAGTCAGCTGACATCAGCGTAACTGAGATTTATGGAGTTGGATAGTAATTTCCTTCATGATTTTTGTGTGATTTTTTTTCTTGCTGAAACCTGCACTATACTTATCCAAAGTGCTGTCAGCCTCAGTGCACTCAAAGCTTTTCGGATCCCCACGCCCTCTCCCATATGTTCAGTAGAACTAAGCACCTAGAATGGACTTTCCAATGAGAATACCTTTGTTCCGCATAATAGTGAAGCTGCAGAGGCAAGAGGCTCCAGAGGTGGGACGCCATGGCAGAAGACAACAGCGCACTCGTTATTCCCCCCCACCCCCCCATTGGTCATGTTGCATTTGCACTTGTTTTCCATCAGTTTTTATGTTTCTAGGCAGACAAAGGAGCTCTGCAGGAAATTCTGGCGTAAGTTCCCATCGGCAAGATAAGTACAGAAATTGGTGTAGATTTTAACACTATTTCTGTGCAAATAAGATCCATGAAATTCAGGGCCCATAACTTATATTTCAAAATCTACTGAGATATTGAAAGTTCCATGCCAAGATAGCATTTTTGTTGCAATTTAACATACAATGATTTGACATGTAGTAGTGCTACATACAGAGCTGTCAATTTGCTTTTTCTACACGCTTTCCAGCTAAACAAAGAAATCCTAATTAGAAATAGCAGCCATCTATTCAGTTTTTTAAAAACCCACTGTACTGACCTAATCCTTCTCAAGGGGAAAGTCACAGCCCCAAGTGAGCCTACTTAAGCTGTATGCGTATAGTGTTGTTCACTGACTTATCAAATGCAATTTTTAATGATTAAAAATAATCTCAGAAAATTGCCATTTTTTTTTCCAATCATTAAAATGTGAATACATCACAGGCCACCAGACCCTTTCAACTATACTTTAAAAAAAAAATCACCTTTTTTGACATGGATTCTCATCAACTGCTTTTTGATACTACATCCCGCATTCACCCTGACTGTTGAGACCATCCCCCCACCCGACTTTGCTAATAGCTTTGCCCAATTTGTACTGCAGTTTTGGTGTTGGATCTGCATCCAAATATTTAAGGACTATTTATATAAATTGAAAAGAAAACTGATCTCTATACTGACAAACAAGTTTAAAAAAAAGAGTAGGAAAGCACATGGACTTTAAAGCAGAAAGACTGCTAAATTTAAAGCAATATAATTTTACCACAGTGGTTATATTCCATATATCATGAGAATCTATCTGTATAGTAGGGAAGAGAAAGGACTAGTTTACCTAGACATAAGAATTAAAAAAAATATTGCACTGCTAATCTGCATATGCTTTTTCAGAATTTCACGATAAAGAAGCATAAGTGGTTGCTTTACAGATGTCATCCAATGGTACCTTTCCCAAAAGTAACCCACTGCTCTTGAAGACTCGTAGCAAATTGCAATGCATTCTGGCAAACAAATTTAAGTTACCTAGAACGTTGAGACAATACATGAATGAGTGAAGTGTTTTCTGCTCCCCTTTCAACCTTCATTCTGTATATGTAATAGAAGGCAATTTATTTAATCACCCACACAGCAGAAACACTGCTTTCCTTGGGACTCATGAGATGCAGTATAAAATGAAGGCACTATCTTTAGCTAACACAAGTCCCACCATTCTGTAGAGGAATTTAATTTGATGGTGGTCAGTATTAGCCTTGTACCTCAAGAGGCAAGGTGGGTTAGCTATCAAAGCAGAGAACTGATCCAGAATGATACAGCACAGAAGGCAGCCATTTGGCCCATCATGCCTTGTGCTGACTTTGTGAAAGAGCTATCCAATTAGTCTCCACTTTCCCCATAGCCCTGTAGATATTCCGGAATTTTAATGAATTAACGGGGGGCATGGGGTGTGGGAAGAATAGCAGGGAGAAATCTTGCTCAACGTTTCCTCAGGAGATAACTGCAATAAAATTCATAATAGGGCAGACTACATGAGCTGGGAGAAAGTGTCCCGTTAGTGATACAAAAGCAAAATACTGCAGATGCTGGAAATCTGAAAAATACAACAGAAAATGCTGTAAATACTCAGGCAACATCTGTGGAGAGAGAAAGAGAGTTAACATTTCAGGTCGATGACCTTTCTCTCCATAGATGCTGCCTAACCTGCTGAGTATTTCCAATTTCTGCCGTTAAATAGTGAGCCGAACCACCGTAGAGGCAGGTGCCAAAACTAGTTTTTGAGAGAATGAATGTATATCTCTGGGAGGAGCAGGATATCTAAAAATCATGGTTTTTATGACAACACACTACCTTAGGATTTTTGCCCACGTCTTGGCTATCAATTTGGAATCCAAAGAACAAAGAGATAGAAAGAAAAACATCCATCTGATTACTTGGGGATTGGATCTCAGTGTCTGACACAAAACAATGGTACTGGTGTGTTGGTGTTCAAATCAGTTCCTTTTTTGAAATGACTTGGTATCTGCCAACTCAGCATGGACATGCTTACGTGAGCATTGCTGTTTCTCTGCAATTATTGTACAATTTGTACAAGGCAAAGTTGTGATTGAAGGGCAAAGAAAATCAGACAGCAGAAATTCTTTGATATTTGAAGCCTACACAAAGATCCCAGAAAAATTACAAAATCTTAAACAGTATAAATTCTAGGCCAGTAAAATGAGGAATATGTTGCAGTACAACATTGGAGATACTAGACTTTTGCCAGCAATGCAATGTATTGTTCTATAACAGATGGTGCTAGCTGAAGTGAGCATGGAGGAGGCATAGGGCAGAAACCACATGACATCTATGGAGGCACTAGTTTGGGCTTCCAAGGAAAAGTCACATGGGTTCCTGATGAGGTAGGCAAGAGACAGATATCCAACGGAGTGAATTACAGGAACATGTCATCTTACTTATGGTATGCATTGTATAACTGGTGAAGATAAGACTTGATTTATATAAAAGCAGAATTACCTTTATTAGGTGAGTTAATGTTTCCTGAAGCTGGGTCTTACTGAGAACGGTCAGCAATGGTGAAGATCGGGCCTCTGATGCCAACGTTAATGGGGAGGCTGGATTATACTTGCTTTCAGTTTCTGAAATATTTCCTGTTGACTGCTTGAACATACTGGGAGACAGAAGCATGGATGGACCAACTGAAGAGGTGGTTGTTGGTGTGAGAACAATCTACAAAAGAACACACAAAGTTATGTAGAATTGGTGGCCTGACAAAGATGAAAAGGTAAACCTACCCTGTAATCTATACCCAAATCTTTGCTGAAATCTTCATTTCTAGTAAATCATGGGTTATAGGCCAGAATTTGGTTAGACATTGAAATACTAATTAGCAGTCAAAGCTGGAACACAAAATGCATAAAATGAATCGGAGCAAGATACTGCATTGTAGAAGTTTGATAGAATATTTGAGTATTTGATCTGAATATTCTCAAACTGAAAGTCTCATTATGAAAGCTAAAAGTCTGAGTAACTGATTTTTAAGGCTTTTTCCATACCTGTTCTGTTTTGTTAACTCAGCTGTAGTTCATTCTATTGAAATGAATGAAAACATGAAATATATAGTGAAAACTGGTGTTTTAAGGAGTGTATTAGGTCTAAAGTAAACCCTTTGTAATTGCAGCTTTAAAAATACAAAAATAAGGCAGCAATCCAAATTATGGGTTCCAACAGTAGCAACCAATTTCAGAGGTTGGCAGGAAAAAAAATTAAGATTGTAACATGTACTGCATGCAATATTTTCTGTATCAACAATCTGAGGAAGCCTACTAACTACACTTGTTTATTATATAAAATAGAGGCACTGTACAATGTTATACAATTGTACAGAAGCTAAAAAACATGCTCAAGATAGTATTGTTACAAATAAATCATTAAGATCTGCCAGTTAAGATTTTGTCTAGTTTTTCTTTAATATAAACTGCCATAGCCCTTTCTCTTGGAGCCTGGGATTTTAAATATTTGTCACAGACAAGTTTACGAATTATTATAATTATAAAAGTCTCAAAGCTTAGCCCAGTGTGTCTGTGCACTAGCACAATGCCAGCATAACA
Source organism: Pristiophorus japonicus (assembly GCF_044704955.1). Classification (NCBI taxonomy): domain Eukaryota; kingdom Metazoa; phylum Chordata; class Chondrichthyes; family Pristiophoridae; genus Pristiophorus; species Pristiophorus japonicus. The sequence goes on along the minus strand of NC_091988.1, from coordinate 36,795,893 downwards.
CCCCCATACATTGAGATAAAAAAGCAGGTATTGCAGCAAACTTGGGAGTGGTTCTGCACAAGGAACAGCATGTGATGATTCCCTGCATATCGCCACGTCTGAAATACCTATGCATCCCTAATGCTGAGACACACAAGCTGCTACCATTAGTTAGAGAGAGAATACTTTCATTAAAAAGTACTTCCTAAATACATAATTAAAAAAGAAAATTCTCTCTTGCCAAGTCTGGTATTTGAGGACCCTTCTAGCAACTAGAGCCACTTCAGTAACACGACACTGGTACATTGTGGACCTGTTTCATTCATTGTAAGGGGTTAAAAAACAGCCACTAGAGTGGAGACAGACCGAGGGTCACGAATGGAGATACTGAAGGTAGTGAATTGATCTGACACATAAAATGGTCCAGATTAAGAGGGCTCATCAGTATTAGGAGATTCTGAGGAATCAGTTGTTCTGTCTTACGGTATGCATTGTAATATTGACCGATTATGTAAAACTCGCTTATGTATGTAAAGCATGTTTATATGCTCGCTTACATTGGGTTAAGAGGGAAGCAGCAATGCTGATGGTTAATGAACCATTCGTTGGATTGAGCCTTAGCACAGACTGATAGGAGATGAAAACATACACTCAGTACTGAGTAACAAGGGCAGTGGAGAGTCAACAGTCTAGAAAGATAGCAAACCCTGGGAAGCAAGGTCAATTCACACGTCATGAGGAACTGAGGCAAAGTTGACACCATGGGAGATGGACAGGTGGGGGAGAACCAGTCAGAGCCAGTCTGAGCAGTAGGCCAATCGGTGGTTTTGTAGGAGGGTCACACACCTCGGAAAACTATATAATTGTAATTGTAAAACCTCTGATCGGGGAAGTGTTCATTGGAATCTTTTAGAGCATGTTCGAATAAAAAACAGTTAACCGAGGTTTCGTCTGAGTGATTCCGTGGTCGCTATACAATACGGGCTGGTATCGATTCCTTGAATCAGGGATTCCACCTTGAGAAAGAGAAGTCTTTTTACCCCAACATTCATTAAGAGAAAATCAGTGCTGCCGACACAGTCTAGATATCAATCTGGAGAAGCTAGAAAAAAGGAAAGTCACTACTAACTGACCACACTGCGCTAGTGCTAACTGTTCCCTGTCTCGACATTTCTGGAACAGCATCAAAGCCCATCCAAATCACTTATTTAACTGCAACCAATGTTGAAGCCAGTCTAGATGCAAGTGAAGCCCATTCATCATTTTATTTTGTGGCAAGCAAGGTGGTTAGGGAGAAGGTGGTGGACGAAGATGTGTGGCCTAAATTGAAGCTTCTCTTCACTATTTACTGATTAATTGTGTGATAACTTTACTGAGATGGTAAGGTGAAGGTAAGGATCTAGGGGCCGAAATTGCCTTGCGTCCCATTTGGGGTGGATAATTTGAATTAAATGATGAATTACTGCCAGCGCAGATGGGGTGGAGATTGGAGGGAACTTCGGCCCTTTTGTGTTCAAAAATGAACGGGGCGGTCAATGTTGGGGGCAGAAGAGAGTCGGAAGCGGGGCAGATGGTGGGTGATGTCATTTAGCACTGCGCTGACGTGCCGCGGCGCACTGACGCATAGTGACGTCTCTCCCCTTCACTTAAAGGGAAGGAACGCTGTCAGACCGAGCAAGGCCTCCTTGGCACCACTGGGCCACTAGGGAGGGCTTCATCCAGGCCAGTGGTCTGGCACCCAAGAAGAGATACTAGGCAGCTTGTTGGTGGCCTAGCTGAAACAGCGGCTGCCACTGTCGGGCCGACAATTAAAACAAAATGGCGGCAGCGCGGTGTGCCCTCCCACCCCACCCCCCCCCCCCCCCCCCGTTACGGGTGGACGCGCCACCCAGCCACTGGCAGCTTCCCGCTGTGCGAAGCTGTGGGGGGCACCGACCGGCGGCAGCTGCGCTCCTGCATGGCGGAAAAGTGTAAGGGGTCAGCGCGTGGTCAACAACGGGTCGTAGCGCTGGGCAGAACACGGGGAGCGGCAGAAACCCATTCCGCCACCCCCGGCGCAGGGGCAATCCCAGATGGGTCGCACCATCCGCCTGCTCCCAGTCGGAAAGGTCTTCCCGCCCCATTACAAGAGGCGGTAACGGGCCTTAAAAAAGGGGGCAATTTTGGCCCCCTAATATTAGCTAATTAATGCAGATGTTTTTATACTGTAACAATCTAAGTAAAATTCAGCATTAAAATAAATTTTAGACAATGACAACTAATGAATCCTCTTTCTCTCACCCCTCACCCAAACGAAATTAAAAGTCAGCAAATAAATGAATTAAAGAACAAGCAATACAATTAAGAACTTTTTGGAGTTCACCTGCAAAACATAAAACATTAAATGGTGCCACCCGACCTGGGTGACACTCCAGACATTTACAAGGCCCTTTTTTTTCCCCCCCCCTTTTTTTTTGTTTTTTTTTGTGTTTTTCTTTTTTTTTTGGGCACTAAAATCACAATTTTTCCCCAGTGCCCCCTATAAAAGGGAAGGGGACACTAAAAGCACCGGCAATTAAAACAAATTAACTTTAAAACGTAAAATCAAATTAAAATTTGGTTGCCGGGCGTGATGATGCACTCCAGTCCCTCCGGTGCCCACCTCTCGCGGAAGGCCGCGAGCGTACCGGTGGACACCGCGTGCTCCATCTCCAAGGACACCCTGGACCGAATGTAAGAGCGGAAGAGAGGCAGGCAGTCAGGTTGAACGACCCCCTCGACCGCCCGCTGCCTGGACCGGCTGATGGCACCCTTGGCCGTGCCCAGGAGCAGTCCTACGAGGAGGCCTTCGGACCTACCCGCTCCCCTCCGCACAGGGTGCCCAAAGATCAGGAGAGTGGGACTGAAGTGCATGGATTATTTATTGCACCTGGTGGAACTGATATATGCAAATTGATAAGATTGTCAAATTTCATCAGGGACTGGAAGGATATAGGGCTCAATTTTCGCCACCAGTGGGCGCCGTTTTTTTTGGCATCATCTAATTTTTTTTGGAGTAATCTTGATTTTGCAACTTTCCTCAAAGTTTGTATGCCGACGGCAACAGTCAGCGGCGGATTTTTTGGCGCAGGTCTGGGCTAAAACTGATTTCCGCGCAGTTTTTGCCATTTAAGCGATTTTCCACAACACCAATTTTTTTTAAAGGACGCCACAGAGTGGCCTTAAATACTGATCAGAAAAACCCTATGTTAAGTTAAGGAAATTGGCGCTCAGGTCTGTATTGGAGCTGTTTCTTTGCAGTTTAGTCTTGTTTATAAAGATAGTTTATAATGATCGTGTTTAGTACATTCCTTGCATCTCTTTACATTAAAGATTGCTTATTTGTTCTGGTGCTTCGTCCCCGCTCCCAGTTCCGTTGCAATCCCGGGCCGAAAGGATCGCACTCCTGGTCCCGCTGCAACCCCGAGCTAATTGGCACCCCCACTTCAATCGCAGGCTGATTGGCTGCGGCGGCGGCCACCCCCCCCCCCCCCCCCCACTCCCGGCCCTGCTTCAATCCCGGGCCAAATGGCACTCCCAATGTTCCCGGCCCCACTTCAATCACGGGCCAAATCCCCCACCCACTTCAATCCCGGGCCAAATCCCCCACCCCCCCCTTCAATCCCGGGCCGAATCCCCCCTGGTCCTGCTGCAATCCTGGGCAATCCCCCCTCCCACGCACCCCCTCCCCTGCCACTGCAAGCTCTGGCCATGGAACTTCAACTCGCAGATAGGTGGAGCTTCAGCCCTCAGTGTGTCTCTCGTTTCTCTGGCAACCTCCCTCAGTGTCTCTCATTAATCCGACAACCTTAGTTTTTGGCGCAGACTTGAAGCTCCCAGATTTAACCTTGGGTACCACAGCGCCAAAATGAAATTTTACTTTGGCGAAAGTTCCAACTTTTCTTTCCGACGCAATCGGACACAAAAAAAAAATCGGCTGTTAATCTTCCTGGGCGCCAAAAATCAGCAAAGATGAAAATTGAGCCTGTACACTTTAGACAAAGATAGTGAGTTGAAGTGATCTGTGTGATGATAAAAAGGCAAAGTAGATGGATTGAATGGCCTTTTCAATTCTACTTTCTGCCGAGATCTGTTAACATTGAATAAATCCTGGGAGGGAGCTTTTCAATCATAAGCAGTATACTTGAGGTGTTGCCTCATCCTCCCAAAAGGTTTAAAAGCAATTAGCTATGTCTATCACATGCTCTCAGCTTTCTGTCAGTTTCATGCACCCAACTAGGCTATATTTAAATTCACAATCCTCACTGTAATTTCTAAAGTGAAATAATTAATGAGGTTGCAGAGGCGGGAGGAGCTCAGCTTGCTTTTTCACCAGATGCATCATGCATTGGATGGTGCGCTTACAGGGATGACATCTAGGGTGGCTCAAAAGCTTTGCTAGCCAGTTTTTTAAAAACTGCCCTGGCATGATGTCTATCTTATCACAACTTTTCCCAGAAATGGCAAAGTCATCAGTCTTTTCTGGAGATGTAGTGAAAAGCTGTATATTGCAAGCCTAGGACAATAATGCTTGGAGTTGGCGTCATTGCTTTTGTGCCTATACTCTATTGCAGTAACAGTCTGAGCCTTGTTGTTAACATCAGCCTACACCTTATTGTATATTATAGAAGAGAAATAGGAATATTAGTCAATTTTAAAAGCTTATGCATTAATCATTTCCAATGTGCCCGATAAGAGGGAAACTGAACATTTAGGGTGCCCTGTGTGTATAGTTTCTTCCACTTTGCATCTAATCATTTCATGGCAACAACTCAATGCAACAACCTAATTTGCTGGAAGGTCATCTTGACCATAAGGTTACAAAATTTATATTTGAGGCCCAAAGGGAGCAGCATTCTGTGTTATCACATACAGGTGGAGAGAAGATTTCAGAATCTCCAGGGTTTAGGCTTTGTATTACTCAACAATTGTTCTGAGCGAGTGACGAGCAAACTTAAAGTTGCAGTTATATGCTACTTTAGCATTGCTGCAAAGAATTTACCACTTCCAATGGAAATGTCTACTTCTCTTGTGCTGCTTCCACCCTGTTTTTATTGTGGGAGGTATCATCATCATCATAGGCAGTCCCTCAGAATCAAGAAAGACTTGCTTCCACTCTTAGCATGAGTTCTTAAGTGGCTGTACAGTCCAATACGAGAACCAGTCTCTGTCACAGGTGGGACAGACAGTACTTGAAGGAAAGGGTGGGCGGGGAGTCTGGTTTGCCGCACGCTCCTTCTGCTGCCTGCGCTTGATTTCTGCATGCTCTCGGCGACGAGACTTGAGGAGCTCAACGCCCTCCCGGATGCACTTCCTCCACTTAGGACGGTCTTTGGCCAGGGACTCCCAGGTGTCAATAGGGATGTCACACTTTATCAGGGAGGCTTTGAGGGTGTCCTTGTAACGTTTCCGCTGCCCACCTTGGCTCGTTTGCTGTGGACGAGTTCCGAGTAGAGCGCTTGCTTTTGGAGTCTCGTGTCTGGCATGCGAACGATGGGGCCTGCCCAGCGGAGCCGATCAAGTGTGGTCAGTGTTTCAATGCTGGGGGTGTTGGCCTGGACAAGGACGTTAACGTTGGTGTGTCTGTCCTCCAAAGGGGATTTGTAGGATCTTGTGGAGACATCGTTGGTGGTATTTCTCTAGCGACTTGAGGTGTCTACTGTACATGGTCCACATCTCTGAGCCATACAGGAGGGCGGGTATTACTACGGCCCTGTAGACCATGATTTGGTGACAGTTTTGAGGGCCTGGTCTTCAAACACTCTTTTCCTCAGGTGGCCGAAGGCTGCACTGGCACATTGGAAGCGGTGTTGGATCTCGTCGTCAATGCCTGCTCTTGGACCTTACGCTAAACATCAGTAAGACAAAGGTCCTCCACCAGCCTGTCCTCGCTGCACAGCACTGCCCCCCCAGTCATCAAGATCCACAGCGCAGGTATAAACAATGAGCAACTGCACATATGGCCCTTATGGCTAAGGGGATCAAGGGGTATGGAGAGAATGCAGGAAAGGGGTATTGAGGGAATGATCAGCCATGATCTTATTGAATGGCAGTGCAGACTCGAAGGGCCGGATGGCCTACTCCTGCACCTATTTTCTATGTTTCTATGTAGATTTTTTCCAAAGTCACGTGCACAACTGCTAAATGATCTGGTCATGGACTTTCCTAATGACATTCAGACCAACAATGCTAAAAGTGCATGAGTAGTCAACCAGTTAGCCCATCCACAGCCAGACTCCAAAATGATGAATCCGACCCAAGTACTGTGAATATTTGCTGTTGCCAGTTTGGAACAGAGGTAGCACATAAAACCCGAGACCAGTAGGGTTTGCTGCCTCTCATGGCAAGAGTCTGGGGTCATTTATACTACAGACTTGCTGCCTAGGGCACTCTCACAGGAAGCAATCCTGTGGTATAACCGGAGTGCAGTCAGCTTGCAACAATATACCTGCTATCAGTTTCCATCTTACTCCTACACTCAAGGTACAGATGAAAATCTAGTTGATCATGTATGATCCTTAGTGCACGAGCAATTTTTTCAACCATCATCCAGAGCAATCCAGTTACTTGCATGCATTTCAGTCATAGAACCCTCCAAAATATTTAACAAAAAAAACACCATAATGTCTATCCTCAAATATCCAGCCAGAGCATTCGAAATATAGGAAAATATGCCTGTTGATTTCAAAGTTGTGAAGTGGGCAGGAACTCTTCGATCGGTGAATAATCTTCACTGGGTAAGAACATATCTAGCAGTTCAAAACTGGATTTGAAGTACTCAGGGCGCACTGGACACCGCTCAATCCATAGCTGATTCCGCTGTACAGGAGTAGGCCATACAGCCTCTCTAGCCTGCTCCACCAGTCAATAAGATTATGGTTGATCCTTGACCTCAACTCCACTTTCCCGCCATATTTCTATATCCCTTGATTTCCCTAGAGTCCAAAAATCTATTTATTTCAGCCTTGAATATACTCAACAATTCAGCATCCACAGTCCTTTGGGGTAGAGAATTCCAAAGATTCACAACCTTCCCGGGTGAAGAAATTCTTCATCTGTCTTAAATGGCAGAGCCCTTATCCTGAGACTATGTTCCCTAGTCCTAGACTCTCCAGCCAGAGGAAACAACCTCTCAGCATCTCCCTGACAATCCAACTCAGAATCTTATGTTTCAATGAGATCACCTCTCATTTTTCCAAACTCGAGAGTATAGACCCAATCTACTCAATCTCTCCTCATAGGACAACCCTTTCATCCCAGGGATTACTACATACACAGCTTTACTTCTCTCATCCAAAGATGTACTTCTGGATGGAATCTACAGGAAGATGGTTACAAATCTACTCTTCTGTTATAAATGCTGAGTGGGTTGCAACATTCCATCTCAAAATATATTGAAAACCTCGGTCAATGGGAAAAATCCACCCTAAAATTGGCAACGTTTACCTGCAGTACCATTACGCTTGACGGTAGCAGTGCGATTAGCATTTACTATGTTTAAAAACCTGTCATGTAATGTTAGCTCCAAACTCTGCAGCGTATGTTTGCCCTTGAAAATCACCAGGTTTGTAGCATGCAACTCCACTGCAACAATGTCTTAAATTGAGGGCAAAAGGCAAGTCTAATAAGAGCTTTGAGATTAGCAAAGAATCATTAAGGTCAATGAGCCAGAATTTTCTGGCAACACAACGGCGAGTTTAAGGTGCATGCCGTTATTAGTGTGTAAATCATCCAGCAATTTGTGGCAAGGAAGAGATACCCAGTGAGTTGCGAATCGCGACAAGTTGCTGGACAATTTGTGTTGCTCCACCGTTAGCCTCGCAAAAAGGGTAGCTCGCCCTCAACTTCCCCGCGAGTTTTAAGAAATTGCTGAATTTGCGCATTAATTACCAATTAACTTCGCTGTGGAAAGTTAGGCCTGGTACGTAACAGCACAAGGACCCCTTTTAATGACTGGATTTATGTTCCTGCAATGCCACTCAACCTCTCTGGCCTAGAAAGGGAACAATTGAAACTGTGTAGTCTCATTCCTGCAGGTTGTAAATTGTTGTTAATTTTTAAAATGCAAACAATCTTTCTCACTTTCCTTTCTGTCTTCTTTTTCTCTCTTTTAATCCAATCTTTTTTCCCTCTTTCTGTACCTGATTTGATTCTATTTCCTTCTCTGTTGTTCCTCGATTTCATTCTCAATATTTAGATTTCATTTGTTAAGGAGATAAGACTGTTGGTCCCATCGTTCACTAAGGTCCCAGATGCCCTATTGCTTTTGCAGTTACGAGCTCACACTTCCAACGAGAAATATTTGAGCTAAATTGTGAGGGAAAAAATCTAACTAACGGGGCACATTCCAGGTAACTCCGGACCAATGTTTTTATTAATACTGTTCCTTACCTCCAGCATGAATTTTGCAGCCACACATTAATGCAGTCTCTGAGTTTTGACTCTGCTGCCGGTCTCTAAACACTGACCCTGTGCTAGCAGTTTCCTCCTTCACCCGTGCCCCTGCCGCCAATAAATTCTGGAGCATCCCCCTCAGTGATGTAGCACAATTTCCCCTTCTCCTCCTGCCGAAACATGCACTTTTCTCACCAGACTCATTGGGACGCAATCTTATTCACACAACCCACTAAGTACATCTGACTCCGGCCCACAATGTCAATCCTCAATCATCATGCTTACTGAATACCAGGATACCATTTTCTCTCTTCCAGTTAAACATTTTTGTAAACCCAGGACTATCAATTCCCATCCCACCAGGCTCATTCTGTATCTCGGACCCAGTTTTGCTACCAGCCCAATGCACCCGCTTGAAATATTGGGCCAACAGATCAAGGCACAGCAAATGGCTCCTCCTCCTGAATGAACCAGATGCATAGAAAAAAAATCTATTTTGCTGTGAGCAGTGCTTTCTAAATTGTACGCTGATCCATCAAAAAGGATACTCAAATTAATAACTGCGTCACGATCGCCAGAAACTGCAGCACCAACCAAGAGATGACAACGTTCAGAATGTATAAAAATTTTGATAAACATTTAGCTACCTTGTGGGAGCCAAGGTAAATCTCTTCACAATGACCCCCACCACGAGTTAAAGGACTAGTAGCACCAGCACGCCCAGCACCCCCCTTCCCAATCTAGGTCATTGCAATTGCCTCTCCCCCACCTCAGAGAAATTTGGGGAAGCAGAAAGTTCAGCTCTCCCATCTGTCTCTCCCTCCTGAAATCTACCTTCTCCCTTGCCCTCTTGGATCTAATTTACCTCCACCCTCCAATCCTCCATGTCTTCAATACTGAACTTGGTTTTAACTCTTGGTGTGCAATACCACAGATTGACAAGTGTAAATAATATTTTAATCATTTGTACCTGTAATGAAGCCTCTGTGGGTTTTACGTTTGGTTCTTTAAAGCTCTCTGGTGTTACAAGTAGTGGAGAAAACTTTGCAGCTAATAAGGGTTTGTTGAGAGGCTGGTGCTGCTGATCATGTTGCTGTGTCAGTTTGAGTTTCTGAAGCAGTTCATGACCTTGAGATCCAATATCTAAAGTGCTTCTTTCACCGGTGCCGCTCTGCGGAGTCTGGTTACTTCCTGGAGTCAGGTTCTGAGGAGCACACGTTATTTCAGAGGAAAGTGGGCACATCATCAGTGGTGATACTGTTTTGACTTCTTGTTGTAAACTCTGACTGTGGCCATTGGTACTGATGGTGGGCATGGTCTGATTAGAAGTAGCTTCAAAATTTAGGGAAGACTGAAAGAGGGGACTAGCACAAATGTTGTATATACGATTGGTTTTAACATCAGATTTCTGGAGTGCAGCCGGTGTCATTAGTACCTGTGTAGTGGCTTCTTGGCAATTCAATCGGGAAAATTTGATTTTGTTATTAAGACTCTCTGGGCTCCCTAATTGTTTAAGTTCTGGTGACTGTTCATAAGTTAACGGTTGGACTAACGTTTGGCTTCTTAATTTGGTATCTTGCTGAGATGTCGATAACATTTCTTGGTTAGGGTTCATCAGTTGCTCTTTAGTAACAGGTGTTCCAAATAATTCCTCTACAGTCAAATGTTTGGCACCTGAAATAATATGCTGGAAGAGGAAATAAAAAAGCAGTATTAAATATTTATTTGCATATTCACTATTATAATTACTGGCTGATTATATTGGATGAGCAGAAATTTCCCTTAATTAAATATTGGGAAGCCAGTATCTTCAGTCCCTGCCACAAACTTTGTTCCCTAGCCAACAACTCCATCCCTCTCGCTGGCCACTGTCTGAAGCTGCACAAGACTATCTGAACCTGACCTGAGCTTCCGACCCATGTTCTCTCCATCAAGACCGCCTATTTCCACCTCCATAACATCACCCATCTCTGCCCTTGCCTCAGCTCATGTACTGCTGAAATCCTCACCCATACCTTTTTTTATTACCTCTAGACTATTCCAAGGTACTCCTGGCCAGCCTCCCACCTTGCACCTTCTGTAAATTTGAGCTCATTCAGAGCACTGCTGCCCTTATCCTAACTTGCACCAAGTCCCATTCACACATCACCTGTGCTTGCTGATCTATGATGGCTCCCGGTCCTGCAACACTTCGATCTTAAAATTCTTATTCTTGTTTTCAGATCCATCCCTGACCTCTCCTCTCATGATCTCTATAACCTCCTCCAGCCCTATAACCCTCCGAGAGCTCTATACTCCTTTTGGCCTCTTGCACATCCCCAATCTTCATCGCTCCACCATTGGTGGCCGTGCCTTCAGCTGCTTCGGTCCTAAGCTCTGGAATTCCCTCCCTAAACCTCTCCATCTCTCTTACCTCCTTAAAATCTACCTATTCAACCAACCTTTTGATTACCTGTCCTAATATCTCACATGGCTCAATGTCAAATTTTGTTTGGTAACGCTCCCGTGAAGTGCCTTGGAATGTTTTATTACATTAAAGTTGCTATATAAATGGCAAATTGTTATAATTATCACAGAGTCAAATCACCTTGTTATGGTGCTGTGCTGAAGAAGAGGTATGTTCATCTGTTGATGTTTTCACTGCTAGACCTACAGTGCTGTGTATGCCTGGAGAACTTGATAAAATACTTGAATCACCAAATTGACATGTCTAAAAGAAAAATGTGTGTTTTTAAAAAGTCAAACATTACATTCAATATTAATTCAATTGTTAACATTTCAGCTGTAGTGATATCAATTAGTACCAATAGAAAACTAAAATGTAATAATATTGATTAAATTGAAGACCTTAACAAAAAGCAACTTTGGACAAATGCTCAACTTTAAATTGCTATATCTAGTTTCATAGCACATCACCAACCACCACTAGATGGCTACTAATCTCCTTTACTTTAAAAAGAAAATTTATGCCAGTTTATTTAAGACATAAAATGTAATTTAGTACTAATTCAAAGTAAATTTGATTATTTTCAGCATTTATTTGCCTTGAAGCAGTAGAAGCATTCAACTGGTCAAAAGAACAGAAAAGCAGGGAACACTCAAGCCAAGCAGATTACACAACTCAATGCTCTGATCTGGTCTTAAAATTGAAGGAAGGTCTGGGAAGAGAGGAATACTTTTTATGCAAAGTGTGAGCTTTTGTTAACAGAAGAAAATAATGCTCTTAACCAGAAATTCTTTTGACTTTTCAAAAAATAATAATAATCAATTTTATCTTTCTCCATGTCATTCCATTCCAGTGACACACAACAGAGTGTCCAAGCTTTTGTATTCATGGCAGGCCACATATGCATGCCAGACATAAGACTCCCAAGGCAAGCGCTCTACTCGGAACTCCTTCACGGCAAACGAGCCAAAGGTGGGCAAAGGAAACGTTACAAGGACACCCTCAAAGCCTCCCTGATAAAGTGCAACATCCCCACCGACACCTGGGAGTCCCTGACCAGAGACCACCCCAAGTGGAGGAAGTGCATCCGGGAGGGCGCTGAGCACATCGAGTCTCATCGCCGAGAGCATGCAGAAAGCAAGCGCAGGCAGCGGAAGGAGCGTGCGGCAAATCTGTCCCATCCTCCCTTACCCTCAATGACTATCTGTCCCACCTGTGACAGGGACTGTGGCTCTCGTATTGGGCTTTTCAGCCACCTAAGGACTCATTTTAAGAGTGGAACCAGGTCTTCCTCGATTCAGAGGGACTGCCAATGATGATTCATGGGTCACATAGATATGTACCATGGAGCCTTGTGTGCCACACAAAGTTTCCATCAACTTTTATACATTTCAAAATGCTGATACATGGTATTCTGATTCGGCAGAAGCATTACGCATAGCCTCAAAATTCAAACAGGACAAGGCAGAACACAAATAGGACTGAGCTGCCTGGGCATTGAAGTTGGATATCCAGGGGTGAGGAGCCATATGTGCCCCTAGAGTCTCAGGGTTGATGCCCCTGAAATACAGGCTGTGTCATGAGAAGGCTCCATTGTAAACAGCGTAAGGTGCATTTTCAAACCAACTTGCCAATGGCTCTAAAACCATTTGACCGCAGAAAATCACACTTAAGTGAAAGAAATCTCTAGTCAGATTATGTTCTTCTATAGAAAAGGAGACATATTTAGAATAGAAAGAACTCCGTTTGGATATTCATTTCTTTTTAAGTTTTAATAACTAAATAACAGGAGTACATCAATTCTGTAAGCAGTTAAGAATTCTTTGTAACATTGCAAATTTGTTTTCAACTATTTTACTTTTTTTAAGGTTTCAATTCTTGATAATGATTATCCAGTAAGGATAGTTTTACACTGGGTAAAATTACTCAAGATAGTAGGTCTGTCATTCACTCCATTCTTTATTAATTGAAGAAACATTTTTGAAAATGTAATGTTTAAACTTTTATGTGGTATTGCCCCATTAACTTATTGAGTTTTAGTAGTTAAACATTTAAAATGGTAATGCTTGCTTTCTTCACAAGGTATTTTAGTTTTCCATGTTTGAAGAATTTCAAACTTTTCTGTTATTTCCTCATATCTGCTTCTCATGAAAGAGACTTTGTCCGAGTAGTTTATTTTCAACTTGAAAACACAGATTTCTTGGTTTTCTATGTCATTTCATGTTGCAAATGTTGGGAGTATATCAAAATTTAATTCTAAAATATACATTTTCATTTCAAAAATTCATCAGTTGTAAATGGTTGAAAAAACAATTTCTAAATACATTTATTTTAGTATGGTATGTATATCTGTGGTCTAATTGACCTTTGGTGTGGTTGGTATGGAAACAGCAATTTCTGCAAAACGTCACATGTAGATTTGAATGGAGCCAATTTAATTTGTTTTTGAGTTTAGTTTTTTGTAATATTTTCACACCATACAAATTTACATTCAGTATTGGTGTGCTTCTGTTTTATTTTATTTATTTGATTTTTCACAAAATTTGAATGAAGTAAAGCGGTACCCAAAGCTAAAGCCAAAAATAATCTTGTGGAAAAACTGTTAACATACTGCTCTTATAGACACATTGATTGCACAAAATAGGAGGCATAAATATGAAAACAGGATGTACATGGGATCCAGATGTAATTTTAACACCCAAACTGCCAGCCTTCTCCTGATGACGATGGGCAGCCCCTGATCCACCTGATGGCCATCCTCCCCCACCGGCAATGACTGAGCAGCTGACCGGCGACATTCAAATGTGGCCCCATAGTTAAAATCCCTGCAGAAGAGATTTTCGAGAATGGTACCAAAGATGAAAGACTTTAGTTAGGTGGAGAGACTAGAGAAACTGGGGGTGTTCGCCTGAGAGCAGAGAAGCTTAAGGGGAGATTTGATAGAGGTGTTAAAAATCTTGAAGGGTTTTGATAGAGTAAATAAGGAGAAATTGTTTCCAGTGACAAAAGGGTCAGTAATTGGAGGACACATGTAACTGGCAAAAGAACCAGAAGCTACATGAGGAAACAAAATTTTACAACAGGTTGTTGTGATCTGGAATGCATTGCCTGAATGGGTGGTGGAAGCAGATTCAATAATAATTTTAATTCGGGAACTGGATAAATATCTGAAAAGGAAAAAATTGTTGGACTTTAGGGAAAGAGTAGGAGAGGAGAGTGAGACTAATTGGATAGCTCTATTAAAGAACTGGCACAGGCACAGTGGGTCGAATGGCCTCCCTCTGTTCTGCATCATTCTATGATTCTACGACACACCTTTATGGGATCCAGCACCCAGAACTACTGTTTTCCTCAAAATTATTCGTACTTGGATATATTTGCTTTTTACATCCATCACTGCACCATATCTGAAAATTGATTCCAGCTTCGCCACATGAGTCAAAACCAGTCTGATTCTGGATAAACCCTTCATCATGAAAGAATTTTCAAATCAATTTGAATTTGTGTTTACAATTTGCAGAAGTACTTTCATGTTATAATCCATAGTGGGCATAAAAAATCCCACCGCACTATTTCGAAGAACAGCAGGGGAGTAATCGCCGGTGTCCTGGCCAATATTTATCCCTCAATCGACAGAACAAAAACAGATTATCTCGTCATCATCACATTGCTGTTTGTGGGAACTTGCTTGTGCGCACATTGGCAGCCGCGTTTCCTACATTACAACAGTAACTACACTCCAAAAGTACTTCATTGGCTGTAAAGTATTTGAGACGTCTGGTGGTCCTGAAAGGCGCTATATAAATCCAAGTCTTTCTTTCATTACCTTCACATTTTAGTTTGTTTTTCAGGAAAGGATTATTAAAAGATAATATGTAAATTAACCAGCGTGTAATGTGGCCAAAGATCATAAGAACATAAGAAATGGGAGCAGGAGTAGGCCATTCGGCCGCTCAAACCTACTCCGCCATTCAATGTCATGGCTGAGTTTCCTGCACTATCCCCATATCGCTTGATTCCCTTAGTATGCAAAAATCTATCAATCTCTATCTTGAATATACTCAATGACTGAGTCTCCTCAGCCCTCTGTGGTAGAGAATTCCAAAGATTCACCACCCTCAGTAAAGAAATTTCTCATCTCAGTCCCTTACTCTGAGTCTTTGACGCCTGGTTCTAGACTCCCCAGCCAGAGGAAACATCGTCCCTGCATCTACCCTATCATGCCCTGTTTCAATGAGATCACCTCTCATTCTTCTAAACTCGAGAGAATATAGGCCTAGTCTATTCAATCTCTCCTCATAGGACAATTCCCCATCCCAGGAATCAGTCTGGTGAACCTTCGTTGCACTCCCTCTCTGGCAAGTATATCCTTCCTTAGGTAAAGAGACCAAAACTGTACACAATACCCCAGGTGCGGTCTCACCAGGGCCCTATATAATTGCAGTAAATCGTCTTTTCTCTTATACTCAAATCCTCTTGTAATAAAGGCCAATATACCATTTGGTTTCTCAATTGCTAGCTGTATCTGCATGTTAACTTTCAATGATTCGTATACAAGGACACCCAGGTCCCTCTGAACACCAACATTTCCCAATCTCTCACCATTTAAAAAATGCTCTGCTTTTCTATTTTTCTACCAAAGTGGATAACTTCACATTTCTCCACATTATATTCCATTTGCCATGTTCTTGCCCACTCACTTAGCCTGTCTATATCCCCTTGAAGCCTCTTTGCATCCTCCTTACAACTTACATTCCCACCTACCATCGCATCATCAGCAAACTTGGATATATTACAATTGGTCCCCTCAACCAAATCATTGATAGATTGTGAATAGCTGGGGCCCAAGCACCGATCCTTGCGGCACCCCATTAGTTACACCCTGCCAATCCGAAAATGACCCGTTTATTCCTGCTCTATTTTCTGTCCATTAACCAATCCATGCTAGTATATTACCCCCAATCCCATGAGCCTTAATTTTGTTTTATAACCTTATCGAATGCCTTCTGAAAATCCAAATACACCACATCCACTGGTTCCCCCTTATCTATTCTACTGGTTACAACCTCAAAAAACATGATTTCCCTTTCATAAATCCATGTGGACTCTGCCCAATCCTATTTTTCTTTTCTAAGTGCCCTGTTGCCACGTCTTTAATAATAGATTCTGGCATTTTCCCTACTACTGATGTCAGGCTAACTGGTCTATAATTCCCCATTTTCTCTCTCCCTCCTTTCTTAAATAGCGGGGTTACATTTGCGACCTTCCAATCCGCAGAAACTGTTCTAGAATCTATGGAATTTTGGAAGATGACAACCAATGCATCCACTATCTCTATAGCCATCACTTTCAAAACCCTAGAATGTAAGCCATCAGATCCAGGGGATTTATTGGCTTTCAGTCCCATTAATTTCTCCAGTGCTATTTTTTTTTTTACTAATACTAATTTCTTTCAGTTCCTTTTTCCTCGGTACTCCACTATTTCCAGGAGGTTTTTTGTGTCTTCTTCCGTGAAGACAGACAAAGTATTGGTTTAATTTCTCTGCCATTTCCTTATTTCCCATTATAATTTCTCCTGTTTCAGCCTGCAAGGGACCCATATTTACTTTTGCTAATATTTTCCTTTTTACATACTTACAGAAGTTTTTACAGTCTTTTATAACTCTCGCTAATTTACTCTCATATTCTATTAAACACTGGTGAGTGTCTGGAGACCCGGATAATGTTAATGCACTGGGGAGGGTCCGGAGTCACTGGGGGGGGATGTCCCGAATCACTGGGGAACTTCTGAGCAGGGTCTGAAGGAATATTTAGTTCCCAACCTTGTTCATTTTACAACCACATCTCCATAATGGCGATTAGATCAAACCTATTAAATTCTATCTGCATTGTTAATTCATCTATTTTGTTGCGATGCTTCGCACAGATAGAGTGCCTTTAGCTTTGAATTTTTTGCTATTTTTCCCTTAGTCATTGATGGCCTATTACCTTTGTTACTCTCTCTGTCCCTTCCTGACCCATTCTGCTTATTCTGCTCAGCTCTGGAGCCTTGACATTTCTCTTACTGCTTTTAAATTTACTCTTTCCTGAAATATCCCACCACCCCCTTCACTATTTTAAAGCTCTGTCTACTGCCTTAGTTATTCGACTCGCCAAGACACTGTGATTCCAGCCCGGTTCAAGTGGAGCCCGTCCCAACAGAACAGCTCCCTCTTTCCCCAGTACAGGTGCCAATGCCCCGCGAAGCAAATCCCCTGCCTCCCATACCACTGTTTGAGCCACGCATTTAACCTTCTAATCTGCTTATCCCTATGTCAATTGGCACGTGGCTCATATCCAGAGATTATTACCTTTGAGGTTCTGCTTTTTAATTTGGACCCCAATTCCTCAAATTCTCACAGTAGCACCTCATTCCTAGTTCTATCTTTGACGTTGGTTCCTACGTGGACCACAGCAACTGGATCCTCCTCTTCCCACTCCAAGTTCTTCTCCAGCCACAAGGAGATGTCTTTAAGCCTGGCACCATGCAGGCAACACAACCTTCGGAGCTCCAGGTTGCAACTTCAGAGAACAGTACCTATCCCTCTGACTATACGGTCTCCTACCACAACTACATTCCCTTTCACTCCCCACACTTGAATGGCCTCCTGCACCATGGTGCCATGGTCAGCCTGCTCATCCATCCTGCAGGTTTTTCCCTCATTCACAGAGTCAGCAAAAACCTCATACTGGTTGGATAAGGGCAAAGGCGGAGGCTCCTCCAGCATTGCACCTGGGGTCCCCTTACCTGCCCGAGTTGCAGTCACACCTTCCTGTCCCTGACCACTAACCAGACCTGTACCCCTACCTAACCTATGGGGTGTGACTGCCTCCTGGATCAGTGTCCCCCTCCCTGATGACCTGCAATGTCTGCACCTCAGACTCCAGCTCAACAACTCTGAGCTGTGGTTCCTCAAGATGCAGGCACTTACTGAAAACGTGTTTGTCCGGGATCACAATGCTCTCCACAAACTCCCACGTGCTGCAGTTGCGGCACACCACCGGTACTGCCATCCCTATATGAACTTGTTCTATTTAATTAAATGTAATTACATTTGCATTTAAATAATTTAGTTTACAGTTTAGTTCCTTGACTACTTAATTGATCTAGATTAAGTTAAGGGTAATGAAATTAAATACCTGTAACACAAAGCACTACAAGTAGTGTAGGCAAAATGCAGCAACTCCTTCCCACTCTTATTGGAATTGCCAATGTTTCAAAATTGACAAATAAAACACTCCGTTTAAGACCGCTCTGTGCTCTGCAAAACTGCTTATTTTTATACTCTCGGCGCTTCACACAATTTACAAGTGTTGACTCAGTTCCCCTCTCCCCTGTGATTAGCACCTATTCAAGACAAACACTCACAACTGACTGACAGTTAACTGCCACGGCAGGCACCTTCTGTTAACTAGTTTTCAAAGTTCTAGGTTTAAATCAAAATTATAATTTTAATCCGGGCAGGATTACTTTAGGTTTTAATGTTCATTTGTTGAATTTTCACAATAGAAATACTCAGCTCTTTTTCAAGTAGATGGACGCAAAGGTTTAGAAGTTTCCTTTTTATACTGTCATCATCTGGATACAGGAGCACTTTGTGAATGTCCATCATCCAGAAAGAGCTTCATTGTTGTGAATTCAAAATATTATAAAAAAGGGGAGGAATGAATCTCTATACCAATATGCAGAATACAAGCACATTCTTATTGCTGGTACTTATTGTTAAGCAATGTATCTGTGACAATCTCACACTGAGATTTGTTAACTAAGATGTGAGATGCTCAAGAGATTATCCTGCATCTTCAGAAAATAAGAAGTACAACATTCATTATTCAGTGTTTATAATTGTTATTCAAAACAGTTTAAATCCTTACTTGTTCATACTCTTCCTTGGCTTTGCTAAGCATGTCTAGAATGTCAATAGGATTTTCTTCATCGTACCCATTAGTCTTGTTTGGAGTCGTTCTCCCTGGAGATTCTTGCTGGACTCTCTGAGCCTCCATTTGTACAACCCTAAGGAGGCAGCAGCACAGGTATTACACCAAGTAATTACCTAAGCCAGTAAATAAATGTTATCCAATTCAGTTCAGAAGGTCCTCAATTTGATCCCTAGTCTGTGTTACAATTAGTTTATCTTAGCTTAGGCCAGCCCACTGAAATTTCACAGGGCAATGGTTGCTGAAGAATTAGAGGCATTGTTCCTACTGATGATCGCTATCCAATGCTAGGAAGTGCACTTGTGGACAGTTGGGGAGAACAGGATCAGGCTCAGGCTCAAGTACGATACTCCCCATAGTCCACGAACTTTCAACCCAAATCCAGTCTGCTACAAAGACCATCTGCATTCACCTCAGGGAAAAATGTTTGTTTATTCCCCTTTCTTAGCCAGCTACAACTGAAACCCTCAACAAAGCCTTCAGCACCTCAAGGGTTGACATGTTCTCTCATTAAAATGTTTTTTTTAAATTCTCTCCTTCATCAAGGGTTGACATGTTCTTTGGCATCCATCTTCACAAACTTTAGTTAGCTCAAAATCCCATGGTTCAAGATCTCTCTTGCGTAAAATCTGGTACGCAGTTAGTCTCGTTCTTACAAACTCCACGGGCTCCGTGTCCCAGCAAACAGCTTTCATGGTCCTCATCTTCAAATCCCAGTGGCCTTGCCCCATTCTATTTGAGGAACATTCTCGAGCCCACACCATTTTTATTTCTGACTGTGAATTACTGCCACATTCCTTCCTGTTCATCAGTGGAGATCAATCTGGCAGCTATTACACCTGCTCTCATATTTACTCCTAAAATAACTTAATCTTGCTAGATTTTTCACCTTTTTTAAAAACCCTTGATCTCAGCTTTGGTCCACACATCCACTCAAATTATTTCACTATATCCCCCTCTACCTCTTGTAAAGTGCCCGAGACGTTTACACAAAAAATTTAATATCTTGTATATTTTGCCGCTGTTCAGGATAGATGTTCATACAGGAAGACTGCCATTTGGGCAAGTATAGGAGGGCTGCCAGATTCAATGAACTCATATCCCAGCAGAGTCAGCCTTGGAAAGAAGGCATTTTTTTTTTAAAGTTTTAACATTTTTCAGGGCTTGTAGCTTATACAACAGAAGTATTTATGGACTACTGGTGCTATAGCTTTGCAACAGCCAAATTAAAACCTCCAGGATGTTTTCATTGTAATCTTGTACTGCTACAGAATGCAACGTTTTCACAGTTAGGGTAAAAATTTGCATCACTTACTTCAAAGCTGCACAATTACATTTTGGTGAGATCCATCAGTCTAGGAATGTCTGATAGTCCACAACTGTTCTGCTTTACATCAATGTCAGAACATTAATTTCACCATGACTCCAGAGGCAGAAAACATTTTATTAACTATTACAGTCTTCAGCAACAAGAATCAGTAATCATAACAAGTAAAGTTTAACGGTTTGTTACATCAGACCATTTAGCACACAGAGAATTATATATTTTTTAAGAAGTACTAAATATTCAGATCTTGCACCAAGTTTGCCTATTTGGTAACTTATTTTCTGCAGTTATTTTACTGATCCACTTCTGGATCTGAAACGCCTCCATTTTCTTGAATGCTACAAGTTAAACAATGCCTGGTGGGGGGAATTCCCAACAGTTGTATTCCCAATAATCTGAAACTTAAGTGTAAAACACTGGAACATTTCATGCTAAAAAGAACGGAGAAGGTTTTCACATCTATATTAATTTGAATACAAAAATTTACTTCACTGTGGACTGTTTAGAAAAGCAGCCAAAGGCAAACTGCTGACCTTCCTAATTGATACAGTACAACTTAAATGAACAAGGCAACAGCTGTCACAAGAGCAGGTGCACGAACACTACTACTGCATCCTTAAATATGTCATGACATCATAGCCAAACTTAAAACCTCAGAGGATATATTAAAACTTACTTTAAAATTAACCATAACGAATCTGTATATAAACTGTCTGATGCATCTTTTTTCGTTTGACATTTCTTCAGCTGGTTTCCATACAATGTACAGATAGGCAGCAAGAAATTAGTGTATGGGTAAAGCAAGATCACTTAATAGGTATCTATTTGAAAAGGATTACATCGCACCAGTGACTAAATGTTATTAAGGTTTCATAAGAGCAGAGGATCCATAATGCATCAGTAAGTCAACTGGAATGTAAACCACCAAATGCAACATTCTTATTTACTCCATGGACATTAAATGGGTGCAGGTTAATGTTTGCCTGCCCTCTCAGGGTGCAGGAAAACTTAAAAAGAAACAAGCACAATAATTTAAAAATGAGAGAGGGGTGGGGAAAGAACAGAATAAAGGCAATTCTGTTTAATGGATTGAAACACAGTAATTTCACAATCATGTTTAAAATTTGCACTTCCTTGAACTAGTTGTAGGTTTATGAAATTAGCAATAATGCCCAGACAGTAGAATATAAATTTGACAACAATTTTACCTCATTTTGGAATGGCATCTTAAAACTGAAAGCACAGTAACTATAGATTTTATGGGCCCAAGTTTCCACATGATTTGCGCCTGATTTTTAGGAGCAACTGGTGGAGAACGGACTATCTTAGAAATCGCAATTCTCCACATTTTTTTTTCTGCAGTTCTAGTGAGGTAGAACAGTTCTACTTTGGAACAGAAT
The DNA here is from genome assembly GCF_044704955.1 of Pristiophorus japonicus. Taxonomy (NCBI): domain Eukaryota; kingdom Metazoa; phylum Chordata; class Chondrichthyes; family Pristiophoridae; genus Pristiophorus; species Pristiophorus japonicus. The sequence goes on along the minus strand of NC_091988.1, from coordinate 36,774,352 downwards.
TTTTTCTTCAAAAGGGGGCGTGTCCGGCCACTGACGCCTGATTTCAAAGTTTCCACAGTGAAAACGTACTCCAAACTAAAGTAGAATGGAGCAAGTGAAGATTTTTGTAGAACTGAAAAAAACTGTTCTACACATTAAAAAAATCAGGCGCGGGTTACAAATTAGGCGTCCAGAACGAGGTGGGGGGGGGGAGGGGGGGGGAAGGGAACTCATTAAATTCTACAATAAATCCTTATTTATACTTCTACAAATATTATACAAATAAATCCAACCTGAATAAACATTTATAAGCAAAGAAAAGATTAAATAAACCATCTTCCTACCTGTGTGAAAGTGCTTCAGCCATCGTTCGTTGCCGCGGGGGGTGGGGAAGGAAACCGCCGTTTGTTGCCGCGGAGGGGAGGGAGGGGAAGGAGACAGCGGTTTGTTGCCGCGGAGGGGAGGGAGGGGAAGGAGACAGCGGTTTGTTGCCGCGGAGGGGAGGGAGGGGAAGGAGACAGCGGTTTGTTGCCGCGGAGGGGAGGGAGGGGAAGGAGACAGCGGTTTGTTGCCGCGGAGGGGAGGGAGGGGAAGGAGACAGCGGTTTGTTGCCGCCGTGGAGGGGAGGGAGGGGGAGGAAACTGCCATTTGTTGCCGTGGAGGGTGGGGAGGGGAAGGAGACAGTGAGAAGGCTGCAAGAAGCCTCAGTGCTGATGTGCTGATGGCAATGTGCTTTTATTAAAAAATTTTCAAAAATTAAACAGCTACAGAGAACTACAAAAATGGCCGAGTGCCAATGCTTATTTCACACTGAGCATGCGCGAACACTCTAACGCGCACGCGCAGCGTTGCCGGCAGGAAAAAAACTAATTTAAATAGTACCCGCCCCATCCCACTTAAAAAATCGGCGCGAGTGTAGGCTCCCCCCCCCGGGCGCCGCGCCAAACAGACAAGGAGCTGCAAAGCGCTCGAGAATAGTGCGTTTTTTTTCTGGCGCCGTTTTAGGCGCGAAAAACGGGCGCCCAGCTCGGAGGGGCGCCCGTTTTTTATCCTGTGGAAACTTGGGCCCCATAAGCTGATTTAACAGTATGCAAATTCTTACTTTGACATGAGTTGTGCAATTCGACGACAGTCATTCTTGTCATAAAACCAGATGCTGTAAATGGACACTAAAAAAAAAGATTAAAAAAATAAGCCAAATATCATTTTTTTTCACCTCCCACATTTTTCATAGAACTTTAATTGCTATTGCTGATGACAAATTCAGAATATTCAACCATTAGTAATTTAATTATTATTGTTCTTGTTTACTGGACAAATGGGCAGCAAGTTGGTTTACCCACACGCAATACCAGAAAATGACAGGTTTGCCTCAGGTGTTTATTGCAATCCACCTAATGTGGGTGCTTCTCCCAGAAAAGATTTGAGGTTTTTTTTTGGAAATTCGTAGCCAATCGTTCCAATTCTTTGTCAAATCACAAACGCCAGAGGTCACCTTGCACACATCAAGGATCACTCTGCGCCAATGCTCTTAGCCAAAAGGCCTAGAGCCACTGCACCGTTCCTGGAAGTACTGCAATACCAGGTTCGTGCCATGGAGGTGGATGGGTCAGGCCCCCCACACACCTCCGTGGAGGTGGATGGGTCAAGCCACCCCACCCCGAGGTTTTTTTTCTCCAGCTGCTCTTGGATACCTAATGATTATAGCAAGAGCAGCAGTGGTAAAGGTGTAGGAGCAATCCATCTGCCCACCTTTTTGGTGAATAGTGCTGCATGGAGGAAGGAAAACAACTTTAAAAACAGGGAAGTAGAAGTAATCATTAGACCAGAAAAGGAGGAAACAAAAACTCAATTTTAAACAATTTCATTCACAGCAATTTATGAGCACGAACTCATTTACCCAGATGTTTTTTTTTTAAATCCATTCTTAAGTTAGCTGGTCCAGGAGGGCAATGCAAATATCAAAACAACTATTTCTCCCCTGCCAAACTCCTTCAGTATAAAAATCATAATCTTAATGGCCCAACAAGCTTTTTTCTGAGCTACATATTTGCTAAAAAAGACATATATAAAAGATATGTAATCATAAATGATAGCTTAATGGGCAACATGGTAAAATTTAAACTGATTACTTTCAGTGAACCACTAGCTATATTTTCACTACAGTGGGTCTGTTACCATATCTGATATTTCACATTTTGTTTCTGGTAGCCAGTCCTGAAGGGTTACCATTTGCTCTACCCGCATCATTGATGAGCAGATACAAATTTGGAATTACATTACAGTTTTCATTACCACAGATTTGCTATTTATTTGTTCATCTGGATGTAGCAAAACATGAAACTTTCAATAAAAGCTTCGAATTCAGAATGTCTTTCTTTTAAAATAATCCACAAGGTTCATTTTAGAATGCGCTTTAATCACATCCTGAAAATCTCCTTAATTACAACGACCATACCATAGATTAGTTGTCTTCAATTTATTAGAGCAGTTATTTATAAAGTCACTTCTACTTTGCTGTAGATCATCTGTTTGTACAAGACCATAAGCCACAGAAAGTGGTTCTGCTCAACGAGCCACGAAAAAAAAGTTATGGTTTTTAAAAAAAGGTTAGAACATAAAAATGGTACACTGCTGTCAGCAGGGTCAGAATATAAATTTGTAATATGTGATATAGTAACAGTGGAAGTTTAAACATATTACAATTACAAAGTAACATCACTAACGGGTTTAATTTTCTATGTGCTATTTACATGACTTCCCATTTTGCATTATTTTAAAATAATTAATTTAAAATAAATAAATGGCTTTAACAACTGGGTTATAATGGTCCAGACAGGTGAATTCAAATTGATACCCAGAGGAAATTAAATCCATGGGTGTTTTCATTTTGAGGAGTAAAAAAGATAAAAGTACATTTTGAATTGAGCAGGTTCACAGAAGTGGGCAAGTTTTGAAAAAAGTACAACTTATTAGTATTTTGTTGAGGGGACACTTAGATTTCTCCAACACACTGTATCATGGTTTGATGGCATACAATTCCATACCCACAATTCTTCACACAGGAAGCTCCCAATCTCAACCAAGACTAGCTAGTCATGCTGGGCCATTTCTACAAAGCTCTAAAGGCTACTACAGAATTATATTGATAACAGGAAGTCTTTAATCCATACTATCAGATTGTGTGTCGTACAGAAGAAGTAGAGCCAAGATGTTACTCAGTAGAATGGAATAGAAAGGGTGGAGGGGAAGAGGAGGTGAAAAGGGAAAAGCATTCCTTTATCAAGTTTTGCCTTTCTTAGCCTCAGACTTTTTCTCTTGGAAGAGTCCTTCCTGCTCTTTCATTCCCTCCGAGCTTTCTCATTCTCTTCCAAATATTGGTGGATTCAGCACTGCTCTGACACTCTCTTGCTCTCCAGTAAGAAGGAAGAAAGAATACCACTTGGAGGCAGGATTCTCAAAAATCATTGCTAAACCCACAGAAGTGGCTAATGATTTAACACAGAATAATACAATACTGCATTGGAGATGGAAGTGGTGGTATGGGACTAAATGCAAGTGAATGCATTCAGATGCAGCAGAAGATCATTAAGATTAGCTGTTTGCTAAATAATCCTCATGAACAGTCACCAATATATATATATCACACACACATTGACATCATCATGGGCGATCCCTCGAATGAGGATGGCTTGCTTCCACACCAAAAGAGATGAGTTCACAGATGTTTCAATGAAGGACTGATATTCCAGTCCTGAACTCCAATTGAAGAGGGTGGAAGATGCCTGTGTGTGGATTTTTTTTTTTAAAACATGGTGGCCGTTGCACATCAGCCACCACACTGGCTTGACAGCTAGGCCAATGGGAAGACCATTGAAGACCATCAAACCATCATAGTATGCATTGAGAGCCATCAGTTTCAACACAAAAATTTCTGGAATGGCCGTTGGAGATCAGAGTGGAAGTTTACTAACACTTCATCATCAACTCAGGTGGAAGGCAAGGGTTAACCAGGACGACTGGAGACCTGCTATGCTGCACGGACCTAGTGCGCACACATATCGCAGTGTGGGCTGGCCCGTGCTGCCCGGCCCGTGCTGCCCCTAGGCGCTCAGCTCTTCTGGGCCCTGTACCCTCATTTGCCGCACCTCCGCCACGATCTCTCACCGCATCTCCGCACCAAACATTCGCCGAACTTCCGCCACGATCACTCGCCGAATCTCAGCCATGATCTCTCATCGCTCCTCCGTCCCGACCTTCCCGCTCCTCCGCTGTACCCAGACCCCGCCGATGTTCCTGCCCATGTTCCAAACGGCGACCTGGGTTTTGATGACATCACCCAGTCACCCACCTCAAAATCATCGCACACTTGGAATAGCTCACGCTGGAAGTTGTAGCAGTAGTATTCTCTTTTATAGCCCAACCTGCGAAGGTGTTCTCTCGTAGGTCGTAGGGGCCACAATATATATATACATACACAACACACACACACACACACACACTCACGAATATATATTTCATAGATCAAAAATACGAGATGAGATGGGGAACAAGAGATAGGAGGTGATATAATATAGGTCTATCTGGTGCCAACAGGTTCAATAAAAAAATTACTTCAGTAGTATTCTTGAGTTCAGCTTACTTATATGATTATTCTATGCATTTTGAAAGCTTAGAATTAAGTTTATTTTATGGGTAATTACTAATACATGTGGATTGCAATAGATGTAAAGTAATGCAATTGTGCAATCTTGATTTTAGTTGCTTTTGATGACTATTGATGAACGAAGGAACTGTAGTAATAAGCTGAAACGTGAACTAGGTAATTGCAAATGGTAATTCTGTACATATGTCTGAATCAAATGTTTACATATTGAGGAACAAAGCTAAATATGTACTGGTGTAAAGATAAGACATATTGGCTAAAAATACTTAGCTTGCAAAAGTTTATTTGCCAGTGAGATTATTGTTTTATTCCTGCATTGTTGCTTTTTGGCCCAGAATTTGTGGTCAGCGGCAAAGCAAAAGCGTTTGTTGCTAGCCCTGAAGTAAGCTTCGCACAAAGATCTTGTGATCTCTGTCGAGAACTTTGGGTTTTCCGACGTTGAATTCAAATCAACAGAGTTTAATGGAGATCCCATTTGCGAGCTACTGTGAGGTCAACAAGCTGTCTAAGCAGCCAACCAAAACTCAAAATTTTCACAGACAGCGAACCAGGAAGTGGGTACGCTCCCTTGACTTTAACTTTTTTTTAAACTATTAGAAAGAGCAAAACAAAGATTGGGGCTCTCACATGGAGAAAAGGCAAACCTGAAATAAAAATTAACAAACGTTTGAAAATTCTTTAAAAAATTATTTTTATTGAAACGGTTAAATTTCACACTGCATGAAATTAAAATTAGTTTTTCAGGCCCATAACCTTTGTTTAGCAGTCAACACACTGTTGAAACCTCAGTTACACCTAATCCCTTTGGGTCTAACTTTTAGTGGGAAATTTAACAGCGATAAGGGAATAAGGGGTTATGGAGTGCGGGCAGGGAAGTGGACCCGAGTCCATGATCAGATCAACCATGATTGCATTAAATGGCGGAGCAGGCTCGAGGAGCCGTATGGCCGACTCCTGCTCCTATTTCTTATGTTCTTATGTAATTACTGCAGAACAGCCGAAGTGTCACCAGATATCAGTTTCCATGATTACACAGCTTACCTACTCGGGGGGGGTGGTCACAGCGCAGCCTGTGTCGGAGCCGTGAATGACAGACTGCAACTTCAGGATTTCGGCATGCGCATGCGGTAAATCCAGAAGTTGCGGTCAGTTTCAATGGTGGAATGACGGCAAACTTTGCCGGTTCGCCATCATCCGGACCACAAATTTTGGGCCAAGATCTTTGTGAGAAAACCCAAATCTAGAATGCAAGGTCCACAGGTAGTCATTGTTTAAAACTATTTAAAATTCTACTATCCAAAGTTTGTTGCTAATATTTTCCAATTAATCTTGTTTAGATACTCGTATCCAATTTTAGCCAATAAAGCACAAGGTCGTCTAATATTGCACTGCAAACAACACCATGCAAAATTAATTGATTCAACATACATTTGTCACATTTCCCTCAGCCACAAACTCTTCCCCAAGGGTGGCCCAGTGACAATGTCAGGGTAAACTCTACCATTATAAACTGCAAATGCCTCACATATCTGTTGTCACTGATAAGCTCAGCTGCCACTATGTTTCTCAAAATCAGGCATCCATTAACTCTGGCACTGCATCTCTCAAACCAATTTTCAAGTGTTTTTTACTTTGCTCGCCAACAACAGGAGACTGGATTAAAGCAATCGTGAATAGTCTGCACTGTATGTAAGTGCACTTGGATGAACATACAAGCATGAAAGGCTGACATTCAAACTTGGCTGCTGATTTGAGTAGTTTGTATTTTCAGGACACCAGCAGCATTTACTGCAATCAATGAATGCTACAGGACATTTGCATTTGTTATCAGTACCTAGATGGACAGTGAGTTCCATGTAAATGCTCCACAATTCTTCAGTGATCTGACTGAAGCATGATCTTCAGTCATCACAGCATTCATCTCTGATCCAACAACCTTTGGTCATTAACTAATATGAATATTGAAGATCTTTCAAAGAAGCTACTTTTAAAAAAATGGGGTTCTCATCAAGAACTCTGTCCCAAATACAAAGGGAATGTTGTGAGCGAAACCGACCTAGAGCCATACTTTTTTACGGCTCGGACAGGTAAGTGTTCAGTTGGTTGCTATTTGAATGAGTGTTTGGTAAGCTGAACTCTTTTCTCAATGATATATTTACGAGCTCCTGTACATGTTATTGAATAACTTGCAGAAAGTTTTTGAAGAATCTATAAACCGGTTTACTGGAAATAGGGCAGGAAACTTTTGTTTGACCTGCGATTTTAATACTTATTAAGTATTTCATTTTATATTTTATAAAAATATATTAAGTTATTTGATCCTAATTGTTTTTATCTTTAAATTCCTTGCACTGCATTTTGAAAACTGTAGCTGTTTAAAGCCAGTTTGGTTTATGTCGATCTTTAAATGCGATATTGCAAATAATATTTAAAAAACTTAAAACATACGAGCCGGAAAAAAAGATTAGTTAATTTTGTAAATCATTCACTGTTTCGGGCGGTTCAATAAGGATTCTTCTGGAATGTGCCAGCTGTTAATATATTGAATAAAGCTGGGTTGTTATATTTATAGTACCACTTAGGTGGAGGAATACCATTAGCTTGAAAGAATGACATTATCTTATCATACCTAATTCAGTTAGTTGAAATGAACAAAAAAGGAAATGTATTCTGCTGTTTTTAAGTCACTTTTAGTCCCAACTGATAACCCACCTCTATTCAAAACAAAGCAAGAGTTGACAGTTTGTATTAATTTTGTTCTCTGTATAATATATAAACAATATCAAAAGAGCAGTTCAAAGATGCAGCAAGGATTATTTGTGCCTGCGTTGGAAACGGTGTCACATTAAAAGGGAGCAAGATTACATACTTTGAATCAAGACTAACTGTCATGGTATCTTTATTTTGCTGCAATACAGACTATCAATAATCATTAGGAATCATGGGGCAAAACTAAGAAACAAGTTACTGCTAGAGACATACAAGGAGAGGATGTTTTTGAATAGTTTTTGCATAGTTGGGACCACATAAATTAAGTTTTTCAAAAAAATAATCAGTTGCCATTGTTGGTTACATAGTCAGTGACAGGTGTAAACATTTAGTAACAGCATATCCTTACCATATCTGCTGAAGTAGCACAAATTACCCTTACCGCATCCAATTTAACTAAGATTAGCCAACATTGCCAAGATTAAATAAAGACAGTGATATCTCAAAGTACAGAGAATTCGGACATCACAGCATCTTTCAAAACCAAATGCTGGACATGGGAACAGTCAAAGTCTTGTCTCAAAAAGTTATCAAGGCTTGCTTTCCAATATTATAAATCACAATGAAAGCATCACTTTGTGTATAATACCTATGCAAACAATTGTGTGTATAACACCTGTGTAAATAAGAGCAGTGAACATTTTTGGTACTTTAATAAACTATAAATGACTATCACCACATTGCAAAGGATCCAGCGTTTAACTTGAACAAACTCCATTTTGTAGCTCTGCTTTCAGAATTCTGACAATAAAGTGGAAAAGATGAAAGGAAAATGGCCAGACTTCATTAAAAGAATGCATAACTGGCAATCTAATTTTACCTTTAACTTTAATATTTTTTCTTTTATAATTGGGGCTCTATTGCACATTAGAGATGGGGAACTTTTTTGAAGCCTCCAATACAATCACTACTTTCTTTACGCATTTGCAGGTTCCTGTCTGAAATGTTCTCATGTCAGGTTTCTTATTTAAGTCTGGGATAATCAGAAGGCCAGGAACTTTCTTCCCTGTGGAAAAGAAGCTTCCTAAAAGAGTTGCCTTCATTTTGTGTACCTCCTTATGGCCAGATAGAGAGTGGTACCAGCAGAAACTTGGCCACACATTTATTATAAATAATAAACCAATTTGAAAGAAATAAGAAAAGAAAGACTTGCATTTATATGGTGCCTTTCATGACCTCAGGACATCCCAAAGCCAATGAAGTACACCTAATGTGTAGTCTGTTATAATGTAGCAAATGCACCAGCTAATTTATGTAAAGCAAGGGTCTTGCACAGCAAGGTCCCACAAACAACAATGAAATAAATGTTAATGTTTCAAGTCGATGACCCTTCGTCAGAGTTCTGACGAAGTGTCGTCGACCTGAAACGTTAACTCTGTTTCTCCCCACAGATGCTGCCTGACCTGCTGAGATTTTCAGCATTTTCTGTTTTTATTTCAGATTCCAGCATCTGCAGTATTTTGCTTTTGTATTAATGAAATAAATGATCAGACAATGTTTTTTTAGGTGATGGTTGGGAGACTGGGTTGTCATGACACCGGGAAAACTCCCCTGCTCCTCTTCAAATAGTGCTGTGGGATCTTTTACATCCACCTGAGAGGGCAGATAGTGTCTTGGTTTGACGGGTCACTCAAAAGACGGTACCCTCGACAGTGCACCTGATGTGCTCCCTCAGTACTGCAGTTAAGTGTCAGCCTGGATCATGTCTCTGGAGTGGAGCTTGTACCCACAATCTTCAGGCTCCGAGGCAAGAGTACTACCAATGAGCCAAGGGAATTTGCTCTTCCATTCGTCTTGCTTCATGAGGAAAATGACAAGAGGAAAACAAAAATTAACCCGCCAGGAGAACTGGAACCAAAAAAACTGCTTCCCTTACAAAATATCTGTTGATTCACCGATAGAAAGCTGTTCGGTGATTTTTCTAAATGTTACAACAATCAAAAATGTTCTCATACACTAATCTTGAATTACATTTTGCTAAAAAAAAAGTTCCCTTCCTTTTAGACCCGACACTTCACTTCCCAATTGAACAATTGGACTGGACCGCACACCTAGACTTCTGTTAGTCCCACTCTGTAACTGGCCACAAGACGGTACACAACAATGTCAAGCAACTGATCCATGAGCCTTCCTTTCCCACAAGGAGGAAAGTATCTGGTTATTGATTATTACAGATTTAAATAAGATTTAACCCAAGAGAATTTGAGACAGAAACAGTCCATGCATGAAAATCCTAACCATATATTACACCAGTATGTATTGACGATAGAGAACTGGTTGGCAGACAGGAAGCAAAAAGTGGGAATAAACGGGTCCTTTTCAGAATGGCAGGCAGTGACTAGTGGGGTACCGCAGGGTTCAGTGCTGGGACTCCAGCTATTTACAATGTACATTAATGATTTAGACAAAGGAATTGAATGTAATATCTCCAAGTTTGCAGATGACACTAAGTTGGGTGGCAGTGCGAGCTGCAAGGAGGATGCTGGGAGGCTGCAGGGGGACTTGGACAGGTTAGGTGAATGGGCAAATGCACGGCAGATGCAGTATAATGTGGATAAATGTGGGATTATCCATCTTGGGGGCAAAAACAGGAAGGCAGATTATCTGAATGGTGAAAGATTAGTAAAAGGGGAGGTGCAACGAGACCTGGGTGTCATGGTACATCAGTCATTGAAAGTAGGTATGCAGTAAAGAAAGCAAATGGCATGCTGGCCTTCATAGCGAGGGGATTTGAGTATAGGAGCAGGGAGGTCTTACTGCAGTTGTACAGGGCCTTGGTGAGACCACACCTTGAGTATTGTGTGCAGTTTTGGTCTCCTAATCTGAGGAAGGACATTCTTGCTATTGAGGGAGTGCAGCAAAGGTTCACCAGACTGATTCCCAGGATGGCCGGACTGACATCGAGGACTGGATCGACTAGGTTTATATTCACTGGAATTTAGAAGAATGAGAGGGAATCTCATAGAAACATATAAAATTCTGACGGGATTGGACAGGTTAGATGCAGGAAGAATGCTCCCGATGTTGGGGAAGTCCAGAACCAGGGGTCACAGTCTAAGGATAAGGGCTAAGCCATTTAGGACCGAGATGAGGAAAAACTTCTTCACTCATGGAATTGTGAGCCTGTGGAATTCTCTACCACAGAAAGTTGTTGAGGCCAGTTCCTTAGATATATTCAAAAGGGAGTTCGATGTGGCCTTTATGACTAAAGGGATCAAGGGGTATGGAGAGAAAGCAGGAATGGGGTACTGAGGTGAATGATCAGCCATGATCATATTGAATGGTGGTGCAGGCTTGAAGGGCCGATTGGCTACTCCTGCACCTATTTTCTATGTTTCTATATTCCTATTTAGAAAACATAACAGATAAAAGGAGTAGCTTTCAAATTCTACTTTACAACAATTTCTCAAAATAACAGTAAGTGACAGATTCAAAGTACATGCTGTCTCCTTGGAATTGGCCGGCGTGTGTACGCTGATCCTTAAAAAAGTTACAGTATTAAAGCTACTCAAATATCAAAAGTGCAATACAGTTATATTAATTCTAACCTACAAATGTAAACATTTGAAGCATACAAAAAGTTATGCATTTAATCTTAAAAACACTAAAGCCTACTAAAGGAAACACTAACTTTTTGAAACTATGCATTGTAACTTTCACAGATCTGTTAACCAGAAGGAAAGAGATGACAGGAAGTGTTTCTGTAGACTAGACTGCAATGAATTACGTGCAGATGCTTATATGCTTCACAAATTATGAGCATTCACAGTTAGCTAGCTATCTCTATCAGTGTTGCTGTTCTACAAATATTCAAACCAAAGAACACCTTTAAATAACAAATGGGTTTTATTATATAAGGTTAATTTCCCTCAAATAAATAATTATCTCGAATAGCTTTATAAGAAAATCACCATTGAAATAAGTGATCCCTTTATAGTACCGGTTGCAGTGCTTCTGCCCAAATTTTTATTCCAATGCTAATTCATATGGAAACTAAGCACTAGGACCAGACAGGTGCAAAGAGAATTTTGATTCATAAAAATCTTGTATAAATAATGACAAGCTGGAAATTAAAACTGAGGGGCATCTGGGAATCTAAAATTGGGAACTGAAAACACAATTGGACAATGTTGCTTTTGATCTGGGCTTACCATTAAAAATTTTGAGCCTGTGTCCTTTATGAAAGTAGCCTACTTGTTTTACTTAAATAAAAGCATACTTTATTCGTTATTTTTCTGAGCAAAACGCACCACAAAGCGCTGGGCAATGGTTATATAATATAAGCAAGGATTTATGTTTGCCATAAATTATTCTATATGGTGTTATTCAACAATGAGATAAGATCATAACCAGGGGTAGTATTTGTAGTATGCTATCTCAACAATGGAAAAATCTGAAGAAAGTGTAAAAAAGATTTGCAAGGCTGGTACCAGAACTGAGGGCTCAATTTTGGCCGAGCCCGTTTTTCAGCGCACTTACCGGAGTTGTGCCACTTATGTTCCTTTCGGAGATGCGCTAGAAAAATTGTTACTTTGGCCGCTGTTTGGCCTCTTCACTGCAGTCGCGCAGCATGGTCAATCGTCTCGGGGGGTGGAGCCTGCATTCTGCGCTGGAAAATGTGCCGGGACGAGTGCACATGCGCAGTGGAGAATGATGTCCGCGCATGCGCAGTAGCGCTGCGAGTTGGCAATCAGCCATTAAAGAGCTGCTTTTGTCTTCGCAATTGAATTTCTGAGGTAGAATATCTTGCTTTCTTGTTATTCATCAATTCATTGAGGAGTTACTTCTAACAAGTAATTTATCCAACAGAAGATATTAGACTTTCTGTTTTCACTAATTTCTCAGAGCACGAATAATTCAGAATTCTGGTCAATATGCACTTTTCATAAACTACACCTTGCAAAACGAGAAGTGTCTGAAATACAGTGATCGTGAGATGAAGGCCCCGATATTTATGGGAAGGCGGGGAGGGAACTCATATGTTTGTGGTCGGATATAGCTCTGTAACGGAAATGAAAAGCCACTTCTACTTTTACTGAATCAAAGCTCCGTGTTGATTTATTCAACTGTGTTTACTGCAGCCTCTCCCTCTCTGTGGACCCCGATGCTTACCAGCTCCCTCTCTCTCTCTCTCTCTCCTCCCCCCTCCCCGCCTCTCCATTGATTTGCTTGCAGCCTCTCCATTGAATCCTGATGCCAGCCAATTCACTCTCTCCCGCCCCCTAGCCCAGGCCGAGTGGCCTCCCGTTGCATTGTCCTGTCCCTAGCCCAGACCGAGTGGCCTCCCGCACTGGCCCGCTGCCTTCCCAGTCCGAGTGCAGAAAGGTGAATTGAAGTTTGAAGATGAAGGTAGGACTTTAATTTTTTATTTCTTTTAGAATTGTTAGTAGATCTTGTTTGCAAACATTGCTCAGGGTAAGGCTTGGTTGGTTTAGGTCCAGGTCCTCTCCGCTTCCCGCCCCTATCCCAGGACGAATGACCTCCAATGTACTTATCTGCGCCGATTTCTTTATTTCTTCGCAAGGGTTTTCTCAAGTGGCCACAAATGCTGGCCTAAATGGAAATTGAGGGCCCAAGTTTCGAGCCGCGCCTAGAACGGCACAGTCCCGACCTGGACGCCCGTTTTTCACGCCACAAAGTGCGCCTAAAAAAAACCTCCAGATTCTCCACCTCCCTGCAGGTCCTCTGGCCCTCGGCGCAGCGCAGGAGTTGTAGGGGGCGGAGCCAGGTCCCTGCGCTGAAAACAGTGCCGGGACCTCTGCACATGCATGCTACAGTGGGCGCGCAAGTGCAGTAGCTCCAGGCGCCCAAAACTGTGTGGGAGGGGCCGAAGCACGCAGCCCCTAGCCCTGGCCGAATGGCCTCACTGGGGCTGCGTGAATAAGGCTCCTCCGACGGCCAGCTCCTGCTTCCTCCCGACCCGACTCGACTCCCGCTTCCGGACCGGACCCGACACCGACCCGACTCCCGCTTCCGCCCCCCGACCGGACCTGACCCGACCCGACTGGACCCGACCCGACTCCCGCTCCCGCCTCCGGGCCGGACCCGACACCGACCCGATTCCCGCTTCCCCCCGCCCCCGGACTGGATCCGACCTGACCTCCCTCCCCCCGACCTGATCTCCCTCTCCCTCCCTCCCCCCGACCCGAACCGAACCGACCCTCCTCCCACCACCCCCCCGACCTGCGCTTCCCCCAACCCGACCCAATGCCACCTACCTGTAAATCTGGTGCTGGGTCGGGCCTGGCCCGTTTAGCCTCCCTCCCCCTTCTCCTTCCCCCCCCCCCCCCAATCTCCTTCCCCCTTCTCTTTTCCCCCCCCAATCTCCATCCCCCCATCTCCTTTCCCCCCCCCAATCTCCCCCATCTCCTTTCCCCCCCATCCCCCCCATTCCTCCCCCTTCTCCCCATCCCTCCCCCTTCTCCCCATCCCTCCCCCTTCTCCCCCATCCCTCCCCCTTTTTAAGTTACGCCAGAAAAAGCAGCCTACTAAAAAAAAAACGGAGCAACTCCTGGCCAAAATTGAGCCCATAATAAAACTTACAACTATTGGGAAAGATTGAACAGGTTGTTTTTTTAATTATGAATGATTTGGACACGGTAGGTATGGAGAGAATGTTTCCACTTGTGAGAGAATCCAAAACTCGGGGCCATAAATACAAAATAGTTATTGATAAATTCAATAGGGAAATAAGGAGAAATGTCCTTACTCAGAAGTGGACCATGCTACCACAGGATTGGTTGAGGCAAATGGTTTGGATGCTTTCAAAAAGGAAACTAGGCGAGCATATGAGAAAATGAGGAATATTGAAAGGCTGTGATGAGGTAGACGGAATGGGAGGAGACTCGTGTGGAGTATAAACACCAGCATAGACTAGTTTGGCCGAATGGACTTGATTCTGTGCTGTATATTCTATAGAATTCTTAATGTTCTGGCTATACAAGAACTAGAATTGTTAACTGTAGATGAACAAAACAGATATATAAAATATGCAAAAGTACTTCTTATTGTCAACAGTTGAGTAGCCTGATGTAAACATTGAGATCCAATATAAAACAAAGTTCAGTGCACAAATATTCATCTTTCCCTTGCAAACTCTACTAGAGAATTAAGAAAGGTGTGTTGACAATATCTAATCCAGTACTTTTATAATACATATTCATTTTTAACATCTACATTAACGAGCAGAAATATTCACCAATACATGGAAACCTAAACTTGATTCACAAGCAAATCAGCCTTGCATGACGGTAAGCTTTCGTGCATACAGCAGAAGGAAGGTCTAATAGTATTAGCATCCATTTCATCATCCATAGGCTTACACCAGGCTGCACAGTTCTGTTTATCTGGAATTAACTACTGCACTATATGTTTTTGGGAATTAACTACAGCGCACACACACACAGTTCTCCCAAGGCATCATTCTCAATGATGTGAAGTATACACTGTGTTGGAACAACAGTGACTTAAGCGATATAATAAATAATCCATCATCAGTGCCATTGATTTAGTGTTTAAATAAATGAACTTCCACTTTTATTAAATGGTATTACTAATATCAATCCCATTACTAAACATTAAAAAGATTAAGTAAAAGATGCTGGGAATTTGAAACAAAAACAAAAAATGCTAAAGACACCTCAGTTCAATCAGCATCTGTAGAGAGAACAGACATGCTGACATTTAAGGTGCTGACACTTTTTCAAAACTCGAAAATAATAGGTTTATATTAATACAATAGAAAACCGAGCGGAAACACAAATATATGATCCAGAAGGGTAATATCCTCCTCATTGTCCAAAGCTAGTTAAGCGGTAAGGAGAATAGTAGTAGACTTCAGGAGGGCATAGACAGACTGGAGAAATGGCAGACGAAATTTAATTCAGAGAAATGTGAAATCATGCATTTTGGAAGGAAAAATGAGGAGAGGCAATATAAATTAAATGGTACAATTTTAAAGGGGGAGCAGGAAAAGGAAGACCTGAGCATTCACATACACAAGTCTTTGAAAGTGGCAGAACAAGTTAAAAAAGCATATGGGATCCTCAACTTTATAAATAGAAGCATATACAAAAGCAAGGAATTATGACAAGCCTTTGTAAGTCACTGGTTAGGCTCAGCTGGTAGTGTGTCCAATTCTGAGCACCACACTTTAGGAAGGATGTCAATGCCTTAGAGAGGATGCAGAGGAGATTTACTCGAATGGTATCAGAGATGAGGACTTCAGTTCTGTGGAGCGACCGGAGAAGATGGGATTGTTCTCCTTGGAGCAGAAAAGGTTAAGGGGAGATTGAATAGAGGTGTTCAAAATGATGAAGGGTTTGATAGAGTAGATAAGGAGAAACTGTTTCCACTGGCAGGAGAGCTGGTAATAAGAGGACAAAGATTTACGATAATTGGCAAAAATGCCAGGAGGGAGATGAGGAGATTGTTTTTATGCAGTGAGTTATTACGATCTGGGAAAGGGTGGTGGAAGCAGATTCAACAGTAACTTTCAAAAGGGAATTGGATATATACTTAAAGAGCTGAAATTTACCTGGCTATGAGGAAAGAGCAGGGGAGTGGAACTAACTGCATTGCTCTTTCAAAGAGCTGGCACAAACACGATGGGCTGAATGGTTTCCTTCTTTGCTGTATGATTCTATGAAGGTCATCACGAGTGAAATGTCAAGGGGTTGCGCCAAGGAAATTGATACTGGAAACACTGCGAATAATGTGAACTCCTATACGAACTATAGTCAACAGCTAACTGCTCAAAATCATAATATTCTACACTATGGGGTCATTAGAAATGTCCATCAAGTTTCAGCATTTCCTTTGGGGGACAAAAGACTCTCCTTGTATCAATAAGAGTAAGCCGCATATTTCAACAATGCTGCGTGTGCATTTATTAAAAAAAATCATCTTCCTTCAGATTATTTTGTTGGCTAAGTTTGTTATTTTTACCCTCCTAATTTGATAATAATCATTTGCAATGAACAATAACTGAGGTGCAATATCACAGGACAGTTGTGAAATGGGCACAGTGCAATCAAATTTCTAATGCAGTGCTGTCGCTCTCCAGTTTGGATGTCCTGGTCTCAGACAGTACTGATAGTCCCTATTCCCTGCTGATTGGCGCTACTATAAATCAGCAGCAGAGAATTTACTGGATATGAAAATATTCATTGAGAAGGGTGATGAATTGAGGATGATTGTAGTGATCAGTTTTGTTGATCTGCACAGCATAAAACCATTGACATGGATGGGCAAGGGAACAGAACAAACAAGGTCAGAACACGAAGCTGCATAGTCAAGAAGGGCAAGAAACTGGGCCATTTAGCATACAGCAGTATTTTCTCCTATATTTAAAAAAATGAGAGGAATGTTTGCAGTTAAAGTGCGGGGGAACTGCAATGAAAGTTACAATTATGGGGAAGTGTGTGAATTTAGTTTGTGTATTAACTGCAGACTACAGAAAAATCTTGCTGTTGTGTTATTCTGTTAGGGCTATTAAAGAAGATATTCACTTCCTGTGAATGTCCTGTGATTTCTAGCAATACACTGTTTGGGGAAAAAGGGAGTGGGAGAGGAAGTGTCAATTTGACGGTCTTTTTTGGATTTTTTTCAATTGGTGGTGTGGGGGCGAGGGAGGAAGGTTAATGCCGGTGAATTAATCTGAAATTAATTCATAATAATCAACAGTACATTCAAAATCTTACATCTGCATAAACTTCCCGTTATGTTTTTGTCACACTTTATATGCCAGATTTTTCCGTAACAAATTCCAACGTTTACATTTAAAATGGAAAATGCCTATTGTAAATTCATCATACTGATTGTGCAATCTGGGCACTGGGTTCCCACAGTTCTTAAAATTTTATTTCGAAAATTTTGTTTCATCCACCACATCTCCCCCTTACTAAAGTTTCTGATGCCCAAAGAAGGGTTAAACCAATATAATTTTTTAAAACAAAAGAAGATGACACAACATTAAATCTATCCTAAGAATTGTCTTTTAACACATTCACCAAAATTTTTATTTAAAGGCATCAGCCTCTTGCAAAAGCTGAGGCTTGGGATTGATATTTTTGCCCAGTACAACGAGTTGAATTTGGATTGTGCAATCTGAGCATGTGCAAAAGACCTAATTTCCCAGGATGCACCCGCACCGTTTAATCAGATATCATGAGGAATAATTTTCCCCTCTAACACTAACCTTTTCTTTTATTCGTTCCTGGGATGTGGGCGTCGCTGGCAAGGCCAGCATTTATTGCGCTCGAGAAGGTGGTGGTGAGCCCCCTTCTTGAACTGTTGCACTCCTTACGGTGAAGGTACTTCTGCAATCCGGCTGGGGAGGGATTTTGACCCAGCGTCAATGAAGGAACAGCGATATATTTCCAAGTCAGGATGGTGTGTAACTTGAAGGGGAACGCAGGTGATGCTGTTCCCATGCGCCTGCTGTCCATGTCCTTCTCGGTGGTAGAGATCGAGGGTTCGGGAGGTACCACCAAAGAAGCCTTGGCGCGTTGCTGCAGTGCATCTTGTAGATGCAGACACAGTGTACCGGTGGTGGAGGGAGTGAATGTTTAGGGTGGCAGATGGGGTGCCAATCAAACGGGCTGCTTTAGAAATACGGGCCTAGCCTACTCAATCTCTCCTCATAGGACGATCCCCCATCCCAGGAATCAGTCTGGTGAACCTTCGTTGGATTCCCTCTATGGCAAGTATATCCTTCCTGAGGTAAGTAAACCAAAAATGTACACAATACTCCAGGTACGGTCTCACCAGGGCCCTATATAATAGCAGTAAGACATATTTACTCTTATACTCAAATTCTCTTGTAATAAAGGCCAACATAACATTTGCTTTCTTAATTGCTTGCTGTACCTGCATGATAACATTCAGCAATTCGTCTACAAGGACACCCAGGTTCCTCTGAACACCAACATTTCCCAATCTTTCACCATTTAAAAAATACTCTACTTTTCAATTTTTCCTACCAAAGTGGATAACTTCACATTTCTCCACATTATATTCCATTTGCCATGTTCTTGCCCACTCACTTAGCCTGTCTATGTCCCCTTGAAGCCTCTTTGCATCCTCCTCACAACTTTGCTCATCAGCAAACATGAATATATTACATTTGGTCCCCTCATCCAAATCATTGATATAGATTGTGAATAGCTGAGGCCCAAGCACTGATCCTTGCAGTACCCCACTAGTTGCAGTCTGCCAACCCAAAAATGACCCGTTTATTCCTCCTCGCTGTTTTCTGTCCATTAACTAATCCCCAATCCATGCTAGTGTATTACCCCCAAACCCATGAGCCCTAATTTTACTTAATAACCTCTTATTGAATGCCTTCTGAAAATCCAAATACACCACATCCACTGGTTCCCCCTTATCTATTCTACTAGTTATAACCTCAAAAAACTAACAGATTCATCAAACATGATTTCCCTTTCATAAATCCGTGTTGACTCTGTCCAATCCTATTATTCTTTTCTAAGTGCCCTGTTACCACGTCCTTAATAATAGATTCTAGCATTTTCCCTGCTACTGATGTCAGGCAAACTGGTCTGTCGTTTCCCGTTATCTCTCTCCTTCCTTTCTGAAATAGTGGAGTTACATTGCGTAGTGAGGTTATATTTGGTCGAGACCTTGACCACAGCTCCAATTTTCTCTCAGACAGCAGGTGCTGGTAACATAGGATGGATGCACCAGTGCAACTCAGAATGGGGGAGGTGGACTGGTACTTGGGATGGGGATACAGATTTAAACTCTCAAAACCGGCACTCTTTTATCCGGCAACTTCCCTTGTCCAGCATAATTCCGGGCCCCGTGGCGGGGGGGGGGGGGGGGCATGCGCAGAATGCGGCCAGTTCGTTGACCGCAGCGTTGTCAGCATTACCTGGTAAGAATTACCTTCTAATTAGTCGACATTTAATACAGCAGCCGCTTTTCTGTTCTTTAAAATCTTTCCTCCTCTCTCCGGCACTCTCCCATCCATACACCTCGCCCCCCCCCGCCCCCTCCACACACCCACAGTCACTGGGCCCGAAATGCTGCGAGTAGGCTGCTGCACAACGTTGTTGTCAGCAGTGGAAAACCAGCATCGCGAGAGGTGGAGGCCCAAAATTTCAGCGTGGTGTTTTCCCACACTTCCCACCATACTTCCTGGCTCTGTTGAGAGCTGCTGCTTTGTGTCGGTGGTGTCCTGGTTTCCAGTTCTCAGTGCTCTAATTAACCCTGAATGGCAGATTAATGAGTAGCTGCCATTGAAGACAATGGAAAAAAACATAGGCTGGGGGGGGGGGGGGGGGGGGCCTTTATTATGTACATTTCTTAAGATTCAATCACATGTGCTTATAAGTACATCTTGCAAAACAGATTCATTTGAGATCACTCCAAAATGAGCATGAATTAACTCTCAAGGTTTCTTAATCATACATATTCTTTTTGGTGAATGAGTAGCCTTCTGCGCAGCGCAGGCGCAAATCCAGCTTTGGGGTCGGGACACCATCTTGTGAGGCAACGTTCAATAAAGCAGAGCGGAGAAGGAGCGTGGCGGGAGTTTTGGAGCCGGAGCGTGGTGGAAGCAGTCAGGAGCACGGGCGCTGTCATCAGGACCGGGTAAGTCGAGTGTTGGCGTGACCTCCCGTCGTTCGGCAAATTCCCTTGTCCGGCACAAGCCAGGTCCCGAAGGTGCCAGATTTGAGGTGTTCCACCTGTACCCTATTGGATCACGGTCGGCAGACTGGTCAGCACCCCTTATCTATTCTACCAGTAGTCGACCAGTACTTTTCTTCCATCACATTCCTGGGCCATGGGAGCTTTCGGCACTTCGACAGATTTGAATCGTAGAATAGAATCATAGACTGGTTACAGCACAGAAGGCCATTCGGCCCGTGGATCCTGTGCCGGCCCGTCGATCCTGTGCTGGCTCGCTGCAAGAGCGCTTCAGCTTGTCCCACTCGCACGCCCTTTCCCCTTAGTTCTGCAATTATTTTCCTTCAGTTACTTATCGAATTCCCTTTTGAAAGCCACAATTGAATCTGCCTCCACCACCCTTTCAGACAGTGAATTTCAGATCCTAACCACTCGCTGCGTAATAACGTTTTTCATCATGTCGCCTTTGGTTCTTCTGCCAATCACCTTAAATCTGTGTTCTCTAGTTCTCGACCTTTCTGCCAATGGAAACAGTTTCTCTCTATCTACTCTGTACAGATCCCTCAGGATTTTGAACACCTCCATCAAATCTCCTCTCCTCCTTCTCTGCTCTAAGGAGAACAACCCCAGCTTCTCCAGTCTATTCATGTAACTGAAGTCCCTCATCCCTGGAATCATTCTTCTAAATCTTCCATGCTCTCTTTCTCTGCTAATCTGCTGTAATCATTCACACGTCTTTTCAACACAACATTTGTTTTTCTAATTTCTCTCATTATCAGCTCCTTTTGCCTTGCAGCATAAATCACTTGTCATTCAATCATCTCCTGTCCCCCTCTTCTTCTTAGGCAGTCCCTCGGGGTCGAGGATGACTTGCTTCCACACTAAAAATGAGTTCTCAGGTGACTGAAGAGTCCGATGCAGGACCTACAGTCTCTGTCACAGGGGGGGCAGACGGTGGTGGAAGGATCGGGTGGGTGGGGTACCTCAGTTACCGCAAGCTCCTTCCGCTGTCTACGCTTGGCTTCAGCTTGCTCTCGGTGAAGAGTCTCGAGGTGTTCAGCGCCTTCCTCCACTTTGAGCGGTCTTGGGCCAGGGATTCCCAGGGGTCGGTGGGGATGTTGCACTTTTTTAAGGCGGCTACCTAATCATAGACCTGCTTTTTCCCCCCCCCCCACCCCCTTTTCCTTGACCTCTTAAAATTAAAAATCTTATTTTTCCGTGTACGTCTAGTCAACTTTTTAAAATTCTAATGTCCCATGTCTACATTTATATTGCAGGCTACCTATGTAAATCTGTGACCCTGTGATCACTCTTTCCTGCCAGTGAAGATGTTGAAGCTGGAGCAGGCTGTAATTATAATCTGACACGTTTACGCAGGCAGTTTTCATTATAAATGTGAACATCAACATTTATAATGCAAAAAGCAAAATAAGGAAAGAATGTACATCTTTAAAATGGGGACGGAATTACAACTGCATGTGCTGGAGCAATTATTCCCTACCGGGAAAGCATCCGGGAAGGCGCTGAACACCTCACGTCTCTTTGCTGGGAGCAAGCTTAAGCCAAGCGTCGACAGCGGAAGCAGCACACGGCAACCCAGGCACCCCACCCACCCATCCCTTCAACCACCATCTGCCCCATCTGTGACAGCGAATGTAGGTCCCACATTGGACTCTTCAGTCACCTGAGAACCCATTTTTAGTGTGGAAGCAAGTCATCCTCGACTCCGAGGGACTGCCTAAGAGAAGATTCCCTACCCACTAACCTCACTGTACCTGAAGGCTACACATGATTTTGACTCCCCACGTGCAACACAAAGAAAGATTAACTACTACTACTACTACTACTGAATATTTTGGTCACATCCAAAATCTTCGCATGTCAGTAGATAAGATAGCCATACCATGTGTTTCCCAAATAGATGCTCATGTTTAGCTCCTAACATTCACTGTATCTCGACACGGAGAACCTTTAGGAACCAACTCAGTAGATGCTTTTCCATTGATACAAGGTTCTCAAAGCCAAAGAGGATTCCAAAAAAAGCAGTCAACCTTCAAGGGTTGGGAATGAAACAATCAACATTGACAAAACATCTCTGCTGCCGATTGGCCAAAGTTTTATATTTACATTTAAATAACATTTTTTAAACAAATTCAAAGCAAAATATCTATCACGATTGCACTCCTGACTTCCTGTGGGCAACACCACAGGTGATCCAGTAGCATTTCTTTTTAAGTACCTAAGTACCAATGCACTCTGCCAGAACAGGGGGGCACAGGTTCAACCTCCAATTCCACTTCAGCTGCACTCTTGCAGCAATAAGGAATAGAAAAATAAGATACAGAGTCTTAGCTACTGGTTACTGACCGATGTGACACAGGTGATGGCTTAGGAGCAAACTCTTCACGCTGCTTTCTCAATCATAGGAGGAAAATAGCTTGAGAGAAATCAGTGTAAACAGGCTAAGAAAGACAAGTGTCCCTTGAGCTTCTCTAACCCAGAAAAACATAGATGTATAACAAGATTTGATCTGTGGTGGGCAGCCTTTCTGAGACTGCAAATTTTTATATCAAGCTCCAAATAAAACACAGCTGGCAGTTGTCAGTATGTCTCATTATATTATTCTACTTTTGTTCTGCTTAATTTTTTTTTATCTCCAACAAACTATACTTAAATAAAATTTGGGATCAATATCTCCTACATTGCAACAGTATACTTGAAGAGTCTTTATAATAATGGTGACTCTAAAGCTTAGGCCACAGGCAGTTGACTTAACAGTGTGATTTTCAGCATTGTTCATGCACTACTGACTTTCTGAACTCAGTAATTCAATTCAGAACGCTATTGCACTACATATAACCACTATACATTTCTCAATATTGATTTTGGCACAAAGAAACATATTACATAGGAGTAAAATGGTCCAAATCAAATTCCTGAGTCCATAAAATAAATAAGTATCTTAAAACTGAGGGAAAAATGTTAAATAGAATAGAATTTACAACACAGGGATGTTGCCATTCAGACCATTATTACTGTTTCAACTGTAGCTCCCTACTCGAATCCCATTTCCATGCATCTTTTTATATACTTTCATTTTTAGCTAAGTAACCAATTCCTACATTACAACAGTGACTACACTTCAAAAAGTATTTAAATGGCTGTAATCGCTTTAGGATCCCGAGGTCAAATAAACCGCTTTAGCATCTCGCGGTCGTGAAGGGCACTATGCCAATGTAAGTTCTTTCTTTACAACCTCTGCCAAAGCAGTCACTTATAGTAAAGTCTCAATGGCTAACCTTCTGTGTGAAAAAAAATCTTCTAATTTCCCCCCTTTGTTCTCTTGTGATAATCCTAAATCCATGCTCTCTCATTACCAATTTGCCAACCTGGAAACAATCTTTTACTATCTACCCCCTCACAACCTTTGGTCATTATACTGCATCTGCCACCTCTCTGGCAACCAATGTCTTACTATAAACTCTTGTATTCTTCCTGAAATATTGCCATGCTCTTTAATTTGACACCAGCAAACTTCACTCTTTGCCACAGGAAAGCCTTCTGAAGGTAATCAAAACCCCAGATCAGAAAACGTTCTGATCAGCAATCCTCAACAGCATTGGAATCAATATGCACAATTCTTTGATAAGCTCAATACAATTTCCCTCAACTCTGGAACTGTGCCTACAAGAACTGTAGTGAACTTTGTTCATTTCAACAAGGTCAAACCCATACTATTCAATACCACTAATTTTTTGCTCGTATCAAAGTTTAAGTACATGTAATAGTGTGAAACATCAGAGCTTGAAAACCTGGATCGAAACATACCTGTTGCAGGTCAAAGGTGACTGCTTTCTCAATTTAAAATTGTAAAACATTGAAGTGTCATAACTACTATCTCAATTTGTTTTTAAGTCAGATTACTTCTGAAAAATTTAATTTTAGTAAATCTTAGAAATATGTCATTTTCTGTTGGCACTGATCAGAATATACCGTTAAGAGAAATCAAGAGAAACTGATATAGTAGGAATACAAATTTGAAAAACAATTCAATGTCACAGAACAATTCACGACTGCACAAGACCTTCACAGTGTAATAGTTAAAAATTATGCTCTGATAAAATATAGAACACAGAATTCAGTATTTTTAAAATATTAAATGTTTTTGCTCATCAGGTGAGGTTGTCCGTGCTGAGGAATGGAACACCTTCCATATCAGGCACTCAGTATTGACATCAAGCCCTCCCTGGTTAAGTATACCACATTGTGTTGCAGAGTAAATCTCTTTTCCCAACAATCTGCCTCAGTCTCAATTTCAACTCCCCATTTCCATTAACTTGACAATTAATGAACACAGCAGTTAAATATAGATAACTGTCCCGAGCAGCACTGCAGTTTGACACTGCAAGTTGAAAATATATCAGTACTTACAGTTTGAATTTCTATAGAGAAGAAATGGGTCTTGGAGCTGAAACTCCAGATCTTTGTTGATGGGTTCAACTAAATTTTTCATGTTCAGTCGATTCATGATTGTAAAGCCATGGTAAGGAGATGCTGATCTGTGAAAAATATTTTTTAATATACAGATCAGTTTTAAACTTAAAAAAGATAGCAAGGCAATATATAATGTACACACTTCAATATTTAGCACCATTCCTGCAGAAATGAAACACATTTTCCTATTGTCCTATTAATATCTACTTAGCCAGTCTACAGAGAAACAGTCTTCTGAGACTGTATAGGATCGATGTGTTTTCTTCCAACTCTGATGTAGCTAACCACAAGTTGAGAATTCAAATGACCCTCGGCCTCTCTCTAGTTTTCATTTGTTTTCCTCCCTCTAATAGATTCCCAAACATCACATCAGTCTTATAATGAAAATAGTAAATTCACTCAGGTTTCAGTCATTATCACTTCATGGGTAGCCACTGGGATGCATATGAGCATGCTTTGGGAATCAATATGAGAATTGGCTCACTGCAATGGTCTCATTCTCTTTTTATATTGATTAATCAATTTCAACCAGCTAGAAATTACAAATGTTCAACAGTAGCAACGGTAGCACCTTGTAAATTCAGGGATAAACATCTGAAAAATAAATTTTTCCATGGGTTAGATATGTGAAGAGAAAAAGATTAGTTAAGACAAACGTAGGTCCCTTGCAGTCAGAATCAGGTGAATTTATAATGGGGAACAAAGAAATGGCAGACCAGTTGGACAAATACTTTGGTTCTGTCTTCACGAAAGAAGACACAAATAAGCTTCTGGAAGTACTAGGGGACCGAGGATCTGGTGAGAAGGAGAAACTGAAGGATATCCTTATTAGGCGGGAAATTGCGTTAGGGAAATTGATGGGATTGAAGACCAATAAATCCCCGGGGGCCTTTACAGTTTGCATCCCAGAGTACTTAAGGAAGTAGCCCTAGAAAAAGTGGATGCATTGGTGATTATTTTCCAACAGTTTATTGAATCTGGATCAGTTCCTATGGACTGGAGGGTAGCTAATGTACCACCACTTTTTTAAAAAAGGAGGGAGAGAAAACGGGTAATTATAGACCGGTTAGCCTGACATCAGTGGTGGGGAAAATGTTGGAATTAATTATTAAAGGTGAAATAGCAGCACATTTGGAAAGCAGTGACGGGATCGGTCCAAGTCAACATGGATTTATGAAAGGGAAATCATGCTTGACAAATCTTCTGGAATTTTTTGAGGATATAACTAGCAGAGTGGACAAGGGAGAACCAGTGGATGTGGTGTATTTGGATTTTGAAAAGGCTTTTGACAAGGTCCCACACAAGAGATTGGTGTGCAAAATTAAAGCACATGGTATTGGGGGTAATGTACTGACGTGGATAGAGAACTGGTTGGCAGACAGGAAGCAGAGAGTCGGGATAAACGGATCCTTTTGAGAATGGCAGGCAGTGACTAGTGGGATGCCGCAGGGCTCAGTGCTGGGACCCCAGCTATTTACAATATACATTAATGATTTGCATGAAGGAATTGAGTGTAATATCTCCAAGTTTGCAGACGACACTAAGCTGGGTGGCGGTGTGAGCTGTGAGGAGGACGCTAAGAGGCTGCAGGGTGACTTGGACAGGTTAGGTGAGTGGGCAAATGCAGGGCAGATGCAGTATAATGTGGATAAATGTGAGGTTATCCGCTTTGGCGGCAAAAACATGAAAGCAGAATATTATCTGAATGGCGGCAGATTAGAAAAAGGGGAGGTGCAACAAGACCTGGGTGTCATGGTACATCAGTCATTGAAAGTTGGCATGCAGGTACAGCAGGCGGCAAATGGTATGTTGGCCTTCATAGCTAGGGGATTTGAGTATAGGAGCAGGGAAGTCTTACTGCAGTTGTGATCTCACCTGGAATAGTGTGTTCAGTTTTGGTCTCCTAACCTGAGGAAGGACGTTCTTGCTATTGAGGGAGTGCAGCGAAGGTTCACCAGACTGATTCCAGGGATGGCTAAACTGACATATGAAGAGAGATTGGATTGACTGGGCCTTTATTCACTGGAGTTTAGAAAGATGAGAGGGGATCTCATAGAAACATATAAAATTCTGACGGGACTGGATAGGTTAGATGCAGGAAGAATGTTCCCGATGTTGGGGAAGTCCAGAACCAGGGGTCACAGTCTAAGGTTAAGGGGTAAGCCATTTAGGACTGAGATGAGGAGAAACTTCTTCACTCAGAGAGTTGTTAACCTGTGGAATTCCCTACTGCAGAGAGTTGTTGATGCCAGTTCGTTGGATATATTCAAGAGGGAGTTTGATATGGCCCTTATGGCTAAAGGGATCAAGGAGTATGGAGAGAAAGCAGGAAAGGGGCACTGAGCTGAATGATCAGCCATGATCTTATTGAATGGTGTTGCAGGCTCAAAGGGCCGAATGGCCTACTCCTGCACCTATTTTCTGTTGTTTTTATTTTTCTATGTTTACTATATCATTCTAATCATGAATTGACTTCACACTCCATCTCACTGACTGCAAGATTTAAACCTCAACTTGGTTTGGCCAGATCAATGCCAAGCCCATTGGCACTAATGCCACTGCAGTCAGATCACTATTCAACCTTCCCAAGATCCTGGATAATCTGTTGGCCTATTGTCTCAGTGAAAGTTGGCTGAAGTCAGTGAAGCACTGAAAGTACTTGGGGAGAATTTGCATAATTTTACATATTTTACTACCAATTACCAAATTATGTCTCCCAGTAGTTAAAGAGGCAGCCTTCTTTAAAAAGAAACGCCTTGCATTTATATAGCACCTTTCACAACCTCAGGATGTCCTAAAGCACTTTGCAGCCAACAAATTACTTTTAAAATGTAGCCACTGCTGTATTGTAGGAAATACTTTTATATAGCACCTTTCACAACCTCAGGATGTCCTAAAGCACTTTGCAGCCAACAAATTACTTTTAAAATGTAGCCACTGTTGTATTGTAGGAAATACGGCAGCCAATTTGGGCACAGCAGGATCCCACAAACTGCAATGAGGTGAATGATCAGATCATTTGTCTTAGTGATGTTGATTGAGGGATAAATATTCAAAGTATCTATTCACTGTGTCAGCCAATGAATTGAAGGCGGGGTGGGACTTGCGGCAGGACTCAAACAAAGTCTATTTACTCAGCAAACTGCAAAGCAAACAAACTCCATTCGCTCAGCAGAGTCTAGTTAAAAAGAGTGTCTACAAAATACAGCAAACAGAACTCCTGACCAAAATTGCAGCAAATGCTCCAGATAAAAGCATGGTGATTTCTCCAGCAAAATGCAGTGAGTGAAGGATAGTTACATACAAATTATGTGTGTAATATAAATCCCAGTCACATATATGATTACAAGTATGTTTGATGGGAGAATTTCCCTATCATCTCCATTCTGGCTGGGAATAGTGGTGTCACTATGTGCAGCCACTCCCTGGTTAGGTTTACCAGCCTGTTGCAGAGATCTTTTGCATCCACCCGAGAAGGCAGACAGGACCTTGGAGTAATGTCTCATTCAAAAGACGTGACCTCCGATAGTACAGCATTCCCTTAGCGAGGGTGTGTGGGAGGGGGGGGCGTAGAACATTGAATAATGAATCGTGGGTTGTATTGAATGAAGTAAAACACGTTACATTTTGTGTGAAAATCTCCAGGACCCGTGTATATGGGTGCCATTATTAATTTATTTCTCAATTTAACATGATGCCAAGCAAACAACACATAATTCAAGTGAGGCATAATAAACATTCAAGAAAAGTGCAGAGCACTGGGCAACAAAGTTATTTTTCAGGGCGAGACAAAGGAGGGCAATTTACCTATTCCCTCTACACAACAATTTGCATTTATATAATACCTTTAACATAGTAAAACATCCCAAGGTGCTTCATAGGAGCGTTAACCAACAAATTTGACACGGAGCCACAAAAGGAGATATTAGGACAGGTGAGAAATAGTTTTAAGGGGCGTCACAAAGGAGGAAAGCGAGGTAGAGAAGTGGAGAGGTTTAGGGAGGGAATTCCAAAGCTTAGGTATTCCTGCTAGAACCTTCCAATATCCCCACACTTCCTTACAAGTTTTTCCCTCTTCCTCCACTTATTTTTCCTATTATGAAGACAAAATACTGAATCGAGCCACAGATTATCATTACATAAATTGCCACTACTTATTGTACCTAATATTTGGGTCATTTTTTCAGAATAAATTTGATCTATGCATCTAGCTGTCATGTCAAATCAGTAATTTGCCTTTCAATATGCCCACATTAGAGAACCTACTCTGCCACCTCTTACTGTCAACCCATCTCAGAAAGGGCTCTAATTGTGATGATCTACATTATACTTGTCAACAGCCAAGTACAAAACTAAACGCTTCAATGTGTCACAGCAGAAATATTGTGACATATTCCTGCTAGAACCTTCCAATATCCCCACACTTCCTTACAAGTTTTTCCCTCTTCCTCCACTTATTTTTCCTATTATGAAGACAAAATACTGAATCGAGCCACAGATTATCATTACATAAATTGCCACTACTTATTGTACCTAATATTTGGGTCATTTTTTCAGAATAAATTTGATCTATGCATCCAGCTGTCATGTCAAATCAGTAATTTGCCTTTCAATATGCCTACATTAGAGAACCTACTCTGCCACCTCTTACTGTCAACCCATCTCAGAAAGGGCTCTAATTGTGATGATCTACATTATACTTGTCAACAGCCAAGTACAAAACTAAACGCTTCAATGCGTCACAGCAGAAATATTTTGCTAAAGTCCCAATACACACTTGTACAACAGAAGCAACCCTATTATTCAGTATTTGATCTGACATCAAAACAATTTTTAAATTGTCAACTATATAGAGGATCTCATTTATTCAGTCTTGGTGGCTCTAATCATCCCAATGGTTCTGTACTTGCTCATGTTAAATGACTAGGAATCTATGAATAAGCTTAATTCAAGTTGACAATGTTCCAAAGAATCATCTTGTTTTTAAAAAAAATCAATGTAGAGTCAAATCCTGTTATAATAAATAATGAGAATACACACAATTTAAATAAAGCAGGGCTATCATTATAGTGCTCCAACACTGTGGTTGAGTTTTTGGAAAATGTCTTTTCTACCTTCTGGATGATACACTGGTACCACTCATTGATATAAAAACTGTTTAAATGTTACAAGTGACAATTTACCTAAAGTTGGTTGGCAACACCTAAGCTTACAAGAAACTAATTGGCCAACACTGCAAGGTTGAATGTTAATCAACTTCAGGTAAGCAGTCAAATATAACATTTAATGGGCTTTTATAGAAATGAGTGGTACTGTGTAATCATACCTGTGTACTCTTCAGATGGAAGAGCCATCTTCCAAAAGTTGATCATTATGTCAGAACTCCACAGCAAGAGGAAGTGGACATATATAAATTGCCACTTGAATTATTTTGGTTGTTTTTACTAATACAAATTAACTTATTATATGATCCCAGCCAAGACTCTGGGCCCAAGTTTCCACATGATTTGCGCCTGATTTTTCGGAGCAACTGGTGGAGAACGGACTATCTTAGAAATCGCAATTCTCCACATTTTTTTTTCTGCAGTTCTAGTCAGTTAGAACAGTTCCACTTTGGAACAGAATTTTTTCTTCAAAAGGGGGCGTGTCCGGCCACTGACGCCTGATTTCAAAGTTTCCACAGTGAAAACGTACTCCAAACTAAAGTAGAATGGAGCAAGTGAAAATTTTTGGAGAACTGAAAAAACCTTGTCTACACATTAAAAAATCAGGCGCAGGTTACAAATTAGGCGTCCAGAACGAGGTGGGGGGGGGGAGGGGAGGGGAGGGAAGGGAAGTCATTAAATTCTATAATAAATCCTTATTTATACTTATACAAATAAATCCAACCTGAATAAACATTTATAAGCAAAGAAAAGATTAAATAAACCATCTTCCTACCTGTGTGAAAGTGCTTCAGCCAGGGAGAATGCTGCAGGCGTTCGTTCCCGCCGGGGGGGGGGGGGGGGGGGAAGAGAGAAAGCCGTTCGTTCCCGCGGGGCGGGGGGAGGAGAAAGCCGTTCGTTCCCGGGGGGGGGGGGGAGGAGAAAGCCGTTCGTTCCCGCGGGGGGGGGGTAGGAGAAAGCCGTTCGTTCCCGCGGGGGGGGGGGAGCCGTTTGTTCCCGACGGCGGGCGGGGAGGAGGAGGGAAACGGCTGCCTCAACTTTCTGAGGCTTCCTGCAGCCTTCTCACTGCTGCAAGAAGCCTCAGTGCTGATGGCAATGTGCTTTTATTAAAAAAATGTTCAAAAATTAAACAGCTACAAAGAACCACAAAAATGGCCGAGTGCCAATGTTTCCTTCACTGCGCGTGCGCGAATGCTCCAACGCGCACGTGCAGCGTTGCCGGCAGGAAAAAAACTAATTTAAATGGTACCCGCCCCATCCCACTTACAAAATCGGCGCGAGTGTAGGCTCCGCCCCCCTGGGCGCCGCGCCAAACAGACAAGGAGCTGCAGGGCGCTCCAGAATCGCGCGTTTTTTTTCCGGCACCGTTTTAGGCGCGAAAAACGGGTGCCCAGCTCGGAGGGGCGCCCATTTTTTATCGTGTGGAAACTTGGGCCCTCTGTCTTTCCCCAGTGGAGGAGCTCTAACTTCACAGGTATAGTTTGTGGTACCAAGTCATGTTGGAAAAGATTGGATTTTCTTCATCCAATTAGCAAAACAACTTTCGACTGCATAAACTGAGTAGTTTCACCAGTGATGAGAAAAATGTGTCTGGGGTGTTGAAGAATTGGTTGTTACCCTGCTAACTTCCACTCCTGAAGTAGGATCAGCAGGACCCAACTGGAAGGTAGATCTGTATATGTGAAGTGGAGGCAAGATGAATCGCTTCAAAAAGTTTTCAATTTTAAAACGTGCTGCACATTGTGCACTAGTACTATTTGTAGTTTTACTGCACAAATTGTAAAATAATAGAATCTTAATGCTATTATGTTTTGGATGCACCCAGATACAATGCATCTCTATTATTAGTTATACTAATTTAACAGAATTTGATATACAAGAGTTATCCGCAGACACCACTACATTTCTCTTTGATCAGAAATTATTTGACCAAATGGAAAACATATTTGAAGTTCATCGCCCATTTCACTAACCAATACCATACGACAGAGATCGGCACTATGTTTTGCATGGACTTCTGCAGACTAAAAGTCAAATGCGAGAAAGCTGTGCAGCAACATTTTTGCCAGACTAGTTCACCTCCCATGGCATTGCTTGCGGACACGACCACCGGATGGGAGGACATTGGTCTCGCTTCACTATAAACTAAGCTGCGCTGGGAAAAGGCAGTGGCATCCCACTTCAGGGAAAGTTACAGTGGTCTTGAAGTTGTTATTGCTCGTTTATTGGTGGGCAGCAAAGTGAACAATGGCAAAGGTCTGAAAGCAGGTCACTACCCTCAGCAACAGCACCAAGAATTCAGGCAGAACCTATAATTAGCAGGCAGAGAATTTAGGAGTTCATGCCCTTCATTGGAAGATACCCAGCAAAAAAATTAAAAACATTATGACACTGGATTAATATTTACAACCATTCAGAAAATTAAATAATTTACATATGAACAATGCAGGTTACAAAAATCTATTTTTGCAGTGCAGATCAAAGTCCACAACTGCAAATCATTCACCCTATGGGGTCAAGTTTCGGGCCGCGCCTAGAACGGCGCAGCCCCGACATGGACGCCTGTTAGGCGCGACAAAAATGTACCTTTCAATTCTCGGGCTCCCTGCAGGTCCTTCGGAGCTCGGCGCGGCGCGCAGACATCAACAGGGGGCGGAGCCACAGAGTCACGCCGATTCTGCAAGTGCAGGAGGGCGAAGCTAAGTCAAGAGAGAGAACTTCGTGCCTGCAGCCCTGCGTTGGAGCGCGCACGTGCAGTAGCCCATAAACGTTGGCACTCAGCCATTTTTAAAGGAACTTGAAGAAAAGTGCTGATTTGTCTCGTGGACCTCTGGAAAGGCTTGGGATTGAATTTTGGTGATTTTTTTGGTGTCTGAAGGAGTGCTTTTAGCAGCACTGTTGAAGAAATCACCTGCTGAAATCAGTGAGTGCTGCTTTTCACTGCTAAAATCCAGAACAGGTGCTGCATAGGTGCATGCAAATTAAGGACTGTGTGTTTTGAAAAATAAGAGTGTTAATTCAATACAGCAATGGAACAACGTCTACCAAGAACAAAGAATTTCTTGCATGAGGAAGTGGATATATTAGTCAACGTCATTGAGCAGAGTTGGCAGGAGCTAGATACCAGCAACAGAGGTCGCGTAAAAGTGCCACCTAAAGAAATGACGAAACGCTGGAACCAAGTTGCAGAAGATTACTGCGCAGTGGTGCATACCATGAGATCTGGAAGCCAGTGTAAAAAGAAATAGCACGGCCTTGGTCAAACAGTTAGTGTAAGTAATATTTTCATTTTTTAATGTAATTGTAATTGTGACGTGACTATCTGTATGTCCCACCCTGCAGAAAGACGCACTC
Organism: Pristiophorus japonicus; assembly: GCF_044704955.1. Classification (NCBI taxonomy): domain Eukaryota; kingdom Metazoa; phylum Chordata; class Chondrichthyes; family Pristiophoridae; genus Pristiophorus; species Pristiophorus japonicus. Next base: position 36,741,274 of record NC_091988.1, on the reverse strand, counting down.
TGTAAAAAGTTATATTTCACTCTTTGCAGAAGAAATTGGCCCACAACAAAAGGGAAGCAACTTGAACAGGAGGAGGCACGCCCAATCTGCATCCACTGACACCCTTGAAACAGAGGGTAGCTGCCATGATGAGTCATACATGGAGAAAAGCAATCAGTACAGCACAAGCTGGGCCCGCACGCGAGGAAGAGGGTAAGTCCTGAAAATGTAACGTGGCCCTTCAAATTAACCTGCTGCCTGGCCTGCTGTGTGTGAGAGTACTCATGCCACCCATCCTGCCTCCTTTCTTGCTGTTAAACATTTGACTGTTCTGATGTATTTTGCAGAACATGATGATGATGCTGCTGCTACCAACCCTGAGGATCCTGAAGATACAGAACAAGAACCAGTACAACCAGATGCGGATGATCCAGACTGGATGATGGCGGCGATGACTGAAATGTCTACAGGGGAGAGCTTCCAAATGAATGTTTATGAGCCCCCATTAAGGGGCATCAGAATTTCAACCCCTTGCATAAGTTCTGGTTCTACCTTCCATGGTTTTGATTCCGATGTTGCGGGTCCCAGTGGTGCTGCTGGTGTAATGCAGCAGTTTACAGCCAGTGCACCACCGTCCGAGCCTGCGCTTCCCACTCGCATAGGTTCTGGTTCCACCTTCCATGGTTTTGATTCCGACATTGCGGGTCCCAGTGGTGCTGGTGATATAATGGAGCAGTTTACACCCATTCAACCACCATCCCAGCCCGCGCCTCTCTCTCTAGTACTGCCATCTGCAACACTGAGCATCCCACCGTCCCTGCCTGCGCCTCCCAGTGTAGTGGTGCCACGAGGCAGACCCAGGCAGAGGAGGAGATTATTGGAGACACGCTCTTCTGCGGTGCAGCGTGCAACAGATGCGGCTCAGGTTGTGGCATTGGGTATGAAGACCAATGAGTTTACCCGATCACTCATCGGTAGCGTCAGTGCAGTGGGTGAAGAGGTCCTGATAGGAGAAATAGTAGTAATGACATGGGAACTTAGGGAAGGAATGTCCGAGGGAGTGCAATCGACGGCACAGGCCGTCAGGGAGGGCATGCAACTGGCGGCACAGGCCCTCATGGAGGTAGCTGCTGCAATAAGGGCACACAGCCCCGCCAATCAAATGACACCCCCATGAAGAAGTGAACATTCACTGAGATGTGGATGAGAGATGGTTGCAGCCTTTCTTTGCTGCTTTTGTTCTTGTTCTTGATGTAGCTGTAGTAGCGTTTTTCAGATTGAAATTGTTTTGTAAGTTTTGTAACTTTACAACTTAAGTGATCTTCGGGTTTAAGTGATCTTATAGTGTAAATGCTCTCACTTTTTGTAACTTGTTTAATTTTGCACCTAAAGTGATCTTGAACTTTAAGTGATCTTAAGAGTGTAAGATTTTTCACATTGAAATTGTTTTGTAACTTTACAAGTTTATAAGTGATCTTCAAGAGTCATATTAAAAAGTAAAGTTTGATACAACAAATATTTTATTACAGTGACATTAACTTTTCAATAAAATATTTTTTCAGTAAAACTGAATCATCTTCCATTAACACAACACAACGTAGGAACAATTCCAAAGAATAAACATGTCCATGCGCAACAGTGGTCGCAGAACCCTCAGGCATCAGTAATTGAAGCGTTCACGGATGAGCTGCTGGTGCAGGGCTCGAGCAATCGTTAAAGGAGCACAATGGACAGCCCTCCTCCGACCTCATGCTCCGGTATCAGGCACTTGCATGCTTTCCTGATTGTCGTCATCATCCTCATCCTGCTCTTCCAAAATACTATCATCAGGCACTGGACCCTCAAGTGGGTCTTCTGGTTCCACTACCAGCTCCTGCTGCCTCATGATGGCTAAGTTATGGAGCATGCAGCTCACAACAGTGAACTGACTGACAATCTGAGGAGTATTGTAAGTGGCCTCCGGAATGGTCCAGGCTTCGGAAACGCTGTTTCAATATGCCAATGGTCCTCTCAATGATGCTGCGCATCGCAATGTGCGCCATCTTGTATTGACGGTCAGCTTCCGTCCGTGTCACGCGTAGGGGCGTCATGAGCCAGGTGGTCAGGCCATACCCTTTGTCTCCCAGTAGCCAGCTCTGCCCTTCTGGCTGCTGCTCAAACATGTCCGATATAACGCTGTCGTGTAGGTTGACCGCATCATGGGTGCTGCCAGGGTATCTCGCATCGACTGACATGATGTGCTGCTTGTTGTCACACACAAGCTGCACATTGATGGGAGTGGAAACCTTTTCTATTCCTGTACTGCTCAGAATCTCCACAGGTGCTCGCAAGGCTATGTGGGTATAATCAATGCAGCCCTGTACCTTTGGGAAGCCAGCAATCCTGAAGAAGCCCACAGCCCTCTCATAGATCGCTTGTGCGGTCATTGGAAAATTGATGAAGTCATTCCTCCGTGCATACAGTGCAGCCGTGACCTGGTAAACGCAAGCATGTATTACATGTTGAGAGATGGCACACACATCTCCAGTTGTAGCCTTCCATGCCTCGGGATTGTTTCGGGCAAGTGCAGCTGTTACCTTCTTCAACAGACAAGGCAGTTGGCGTTCTGCTTCTGGGTTGCAAATCTGCTCTCAGCATATCACGAATCTCCACGACAACTTCTCTGTGGAAACGCAGCCTTTTGACACAATCAGCCTCGCTCATGTCCAGGTACGAGCGCCTGGCTCGATATTGCCAACATTGGTAAGGTCTCCTGCCCATCAGCCTACGGGCTATGACATTCCTGGTGTGGTGAGCTCTAATCAATTCTCTCCGATGCAGTGAATTGCTGGCAAACCATTGCATAATCCGTGGTGTTGACAATGCAGCACCCATTCTGCAATTACAAATTTAAGTTTCAAACTGGCTATCTGGCTGCCTCTCCCTGTCCCTGGCCGAATGGCCTCAGCCTCCCTCACAGCTCGAAGGCTGCTTGCTGTGTCTTCGGCCGCCGTCAGCCACTGCCGTCGCCCCTATCCAGTGGTCGAATGGCCTCAGTTACCCGCGCAGCTCGAAGGCTGCTTGCTGTTTCTTCGGCTGCCGTCGAGCCACTGACGCCACCACTGTCTCCAACATGGAAGGAAGGCCTGCCTGAAGCACCGCAGCTCAAAGGCTGCTGCTACTGCTTCACACAGGTAGGAATATTCAATATTTTGTATTTGCTTTGTTTATAATTTTTTTATTCAGGATGGCTCTTTATTTGTATAAGTGAGACTGTTGAATGCTTGTAGAATTTAATTACTTCCCTTCCCCACCCCCCCCTCCCCGCCGTTCCCTACGCCTGATTTGTAACCTACGCCTGAGTTCTAAAGTGTACGCAAGGTTTTTCTGAGTGTACAAAAATCTACACTTACTCCATTCTAAGTAAGTTTTCGCTGCCTAAACTTTCAAAACGGGTGTAAGTAGCTGGGCACGCCCCCTTTTGAAAAAAAAAATCTGTTCCAAAATGAAACTGTTCTAACTGACTAGAACTGGAGCGAACTAAATGCCGAGAATTGCAATTTCTAAGATACTCCATTCTAAACCAGTTGCTCCAAAAACATAGGAGCAACTCAGGCCGAAACTTGACCCCATTGACTCTTTCCCTCCTAAAGAGCAGCAAACAAAAACTTACATTTATATGGCACCTTCTATAATCATCAGGATGTCCACAACCGGTGGGCATCACAGGGTATAGAATGTCTTATACACACGGATAACAACTGATTTAGGTAAGAAGGTATCCCTTCGGCTTTATTGAGACTTTGTTACTTATTTTAGCTTCTTTTAGTTTGAATAGACCATATGTTCTTTCCTATATTAGTGATGTCCTAAAAGGAGGCACTTGTTATGATCAGAGTCACCCTTATTGGTCCATCAAAAAGGCCCAAAGTATTTTACAGCCAACTAATTACTTTCAAAGTATAGTCACTGTTGTATAGGCAAATCCAGCAGCCAGTCCCACAAACAGCAATGAGATAAATGACCATTTAGCCTTCTTGGTGGTGTTAAGTTAAGCAATACATGTTACGCAGGACACCAGGAGAACTCCCCTGCTCTTCTTCAAATAGTGCCACAGAATTTTTCACATCCACCGAAGTTGGCTGAACCAAAAGCTGGCACATCCAACAATACAGCATTTGTTCAGCACTGGTCTGAAATATCTGCCCAGATTATGGGCTTTCCTTCTCATTTCCAATCTCCTTGAATGACTGAAACTGGGGCACAGGGCAGAGATGCTGAGCAAAATTATTAACTACGGTGCTCAAAACATAATGATAGGCCACCCAATCCTTATTTTAAATGTACTGAAATACATCACTAGACACTTGTTCACACCTGCCATTTCTTCCAGATCAGTGAATGGTGTTGGAGTGCTGGAATCCATTGTTAAGGAAGTGGTATCAGGGCACTTAGAAAATCATAACATAATTAGAGAGTCAACATGGTTTTATGAAAGGGAAATAGTGTTTGACAAATGTATTCGTTTTTTGAGAAGGTAACTAGCAGGGTAGATTAATGACCCAGATGAAGGGACCGAGTGCAATGTATCCAAGTTTGCTGACGATACAAAGCTAGGTGCGACAGTAAACTGTGACGAAAACTCAAAGAGTCTGCAAAGGGATATAGATAGACTATGTAAGTGGGCAGTAAGGTAGCAGATGGAGTATAATGTAGGGAAATATGAGGTTATTCATTTTGGTAGCAAAAATAGAAAAACAGAGTATATTTTAAATGGTGAGAAACTTTTAAATGTTGGTGTTCAGAGATTTGGGTGTCATCATGCAAGAAACACAGAAAGCGAGCATGCAGGTACAGCAAGCAATAAGGAAGGCAATTGGCATGTTGGCCTTTATTGCAAGGGGGTTGGAGTATAAGAGTAAGGAAGTCTTGCTATTATTGTAAAGGGTCTTGGTGAGACCACACCTGGAGTACTGTGCACAGTTTTAGTCTCTTTATCTAAGGAAGGATATACTTGCCTTGGAGGTGGTGTAACAAAGGTTCACTAGATTGATTCCTGGGATGAGAGTGCTGTACTATGATGAGATTGTGCAGAATGGGCCTATACTCTCTGGAGTTTAGAAAAATGAGGGGTGATCTCATTGAATCATACAAAATTCTTAAGGGGATTGACAGGGTAGATGCTGAGAGGTTGTTTCCCCTGGCTGGAGTGTCTAGGGGGCATAGTCTCAGGATAAGGGATAGGCCATTTAAGACTGAGAAGAGGAGGAATTTCTTCACTGAGGGTTGTGATTCTTTGGAATTCTCTGCCCGAGGGCTGTGGATGCTGAGTCTCTGAGTTCAAGGCAGAGATAGATAGATTGTTTGACTCGAGGAGAATCAAGGGATATGGAGATCGGACGGGAAAGTGGAGTTGAGGTCGATGATCAGCCATGATCTTATTGAACGGTGGAGCAGGTTCGAGGGGCCAAATGGCCTACTACTGCTCCTATTTCTTATGTTCTTAAATATGACTGTATAAATAATTTTTTAAACATATTCTCCTGCTTTGGGACATAGAAGAGGTAAATCTTGAAATTCAGCTCATCGGACGCTGTATTTAAAAACATACCTGGTATACACAAATAAAGTACCTTCGACATCAGTCTTCTCCTATAAAAGAAAAAAAGTACATCAGAAGTCAAATTAAGCCATCCTATTTACCTCTACCTGCAAAATTTACTTCTAGTACTACAGGCCTTAGTACTGTAAATCCTTGAACTGCCCGAGAAATTCTTCAGAACTATCACAGACAAATGATCAGACTTTAATGGTGGTTTAATAAATCTAGCAGTAGAGTGCAGGACAGTCATTCTAGTTGGATTCCACTTAATTACATATTTACTACCTCTCTGCATATTGCGAGATGGAGCATGATAATCCAACCCTGCAAAACAATAATCTTTGGGTAATCATGGCACAGAACCTATGAGGGCAGCTAAGGAGTAGTCAATCGCCTATCCCATCAAGCTTCTGGCTGAAAGAAAGGCACAGGGTAGATGGTAAAAGTGAGGACAAAAGTGGAAACATTGAGCACATATGGAATTTAATAGTTAATCTTTTTCTAAACCAATTAAAGACAAATCTACACTGTTTCCATCACAAAAGTTGACAAACTTTCAAAATATTCTTCCATGTAGTTGTTAAATGGTCTTAAGATTTGGAAAACTTCTATTGAGCCTAGTTGCATAGCACAAAGCTTACACCAGCTGAATTTATATTGAATGTTGCAACGTATGAAGTGTTTGTTTCAGTTACAGATCAGACTGAGTCTGCTCATAAAATGTATTTGTTTAAATCGTTACTGGTTAAAGAGGAAATTAATGCAATAGTAAGGAAGGACATTGGCTTGGATGATGTGGAATCGGTATGGATGGAGCTACGGAATACCAAAGGGCAGAAAACGCTGGTAGGAGTTGTGTACAGACCACCAAACAGTAGTAGTGAGGTTGGGGACAACATCAAACAAGAAATAAGGGATGTGTGCAATAAAGGTACAGCAGTTATCATGGGCGACTTTAATCTACATATTGATTGGGCTAACCAAACTGATAGCAATGCGGTGGAGGAGGATTTCCTGGAGTGTATTTGGGATGGTTTTCTTGACCAATATGTCGAGGAACCAACTAGAGAGCTGGCTATCCGAGACTGGGTGATGTGTAATGAGAAGGGACTAATTAGCAATCTTGTTGTGCGAGGCCCCTTGGGGAAGAGTGACCAGAATATGGTAGAATTCTTTATTAAGATGGAGAGTGACACAGTTAATTCAGAAACTAGGGTCCTGAACTTAAGGAAAGCTAACTTCGACGGCATGAGGTGTGAATTGGCAAGAATAGACTGGCAAATGATACTTAAAGGTTTGACGGTGGATAGGCAATGGCAAACATTTATAGATCATAGGGATGAACTTCCAACAATTGTACATCCCTGTCTGGAGTAAAAATAAAACAGGGAAGGTGGCTCAACCGTGGCTAACAAGGGAAATTAAGGATAGTGTTAGATCCCAGGAAGAGGCATATAAATTGGCCAAAAAAAGTAGCAAACCTGAGGACTGGGAGAAATGTAGAATTTAGCAGAGGAGGACAAAGGGTTTGATTAGGAGGGGGAAAATAGAGCATGAGAGGAAGCATGCCGGTAAAAATAAAAACTGACTGTAAAAGCTTCTATAGATATGTGAAGAGAAAAAGATTAGTGAAGACAAACGTACGTCCCTTGCAGTCGGACTCAGGTGAATTTATAATGGGGAACAAAGAAATGACAGACCAATTGAACAAATACTTTGGTTCTGTCTTCACGAAGGAAGACACAAATAACCTTCCGGATGTACTAGGGGACTGAGGGTCTAGAGAGAAGGAGGAACTGAAGGATATCCTTATTAGGCGGAAAACTGTGTTGGGTAAATTGATGGTATTGAAGGCCGATAAATCCCCAGGGCCTGATTGTCTGCATCCCAGAATACTTAAGGAAGTGGCCCTAGAAATAGTGGATGCATTGGTGATCATTTTCCAGCAGTCTATCAACTCGGGATCAGTTCCTATGGACTGGAGGGTAGCTAATGTAACACCACTTTTTTTAAAAAGGAGGGAGAGAAAACAGGTAATTATAGACCGGTTAGCCGGACATCAGTAGTGGGGAAAATGTTGGAATCAATTATTAAGGATGAAATTGCAGCGCATTTGGAAAGCAGTGACAGGATCGGTCCAAGTCAGCATGGATTTATGAAGGGGAAATCATGCTTGAGAAATCTTATGGAATTTTTTGAGGATATAACTGGTAGAGTGGACAAGGGAGGACCAGTGGATGTGGCGTATTTGGCCTTTGACAAGGTCCCACATAAGAGTTTGGTGTGCAAATCAAAGCACATTGTATTAGGGGTAATGTACTGGCATGGATAGAGAATTGGTTGGCAGACAGGAAGCAGAGAAAGTCGGGATAAACGGGTCCTTTTCGGAATGGGAGGCAGTGACTAGTGGAGTGTCACAGGGCTCAGTGCTGGGACCCCAGCTCTTTACAATATACATTAATGATTTGGATGAAGGAATTGAATGTAATATCTCCAAGTTTGCAGATGACACTAAACTGGGTGGCGGTGTGAGCTGTGAGGGTGCGAAGAGGCTGCAGGATGATTTCGACAGGTTAGGTGAGTGGGCAAATACATGGCAGATGCAGTATGTGGATAAATGTGAGGTTATCCACTTTGGAGGCAATAACACGAACGCAGAATATTATCTGAATGGCGGCAGATTAGGAAAAGAGGTGTCATGGTTCATCAGGTACAGCAGGCGGTGAAGGCAGCAAATGGCATGCTGGCCTTCATACCTAGGGGATTTGAGTATAGGAGCAGGGAGGTCTTACTGCAGTTGTACAGGGCCTCGGTGAGGCCTCACCTGGAATATTGTGTTCAGTTTTGGTCTCCTAATCTGAGGAAGGACGTTCTTGCTATTGAGGGAGTGCAGCGAAGGTTCACCAGACTGATTCCAGGGATGGCTGGACTGACGTATGAGGAGAGACTGGATCAACTGGGCCTTAAAACACTGGAGTTTAGAAGGATGAGAGGGGATCTCATAGAAACGTATAAGATTCTGATGGGACGGGACAGGACAGGTTAGATGCGGGAAGAATGTTCCCGATGTTGGGGAAATCCAGAACCAGGGGACACAATCTTATGATAAGGGACAGGCCATTTAGGACTGAGATGAGGAGAAACTTCTTCACTCAGAGTTGTTAACCTGTGGAATTCCCTGCTGCAGAGAGTTGTTGATGCCAGTTCATTGGATATATTCAAGAGGGAGTTAGATATGGCCCTTACAGCTCAAGGGATCGAGGGGTATGGAGAGAAAGCAGGAAAGGGGTACTGAGATGAATGATCAGCCATGATCTTATTGAATGGTGGTGCAGGCTCGAAGGGCCGAATGGCCTACACCTGCACCTATTTTCTATGTTTCCTTGACATAATTAACAACTGTGTATTCTTGATATAAAATAAATTATCTGCTACAGATGTATGACAGTAGTTCAACATCTTTCAACATGTTATTCCTTGTTAAATGTCATCTGTTTTCTCACTACTACTCATATAATTTTGTACAAACCGTGACTTGATTAATAAAATATTTCAATTTAAATTTGATGTGACTAGAAAGCAACTATCTGTGAAACTACCTATGGATTTAAGCAGCAGTAGTTTTGAGACAGAAAAACATATTTTGAAAGGCAGTTCATTGAATCATATGAGGTGTCAGAAAGAAACTATGTTTGAGGGCAAATTAAGATATGAACAAGAGAGGACAAAAACAGGCTAAATTTGCCATTCACATAGAACACTTCGATCTCGAACAGACTCTTATATCCACTCCAAAACTCTTTTTACAAAACAATTATATTTCGTGTGGCAATTTCTATTGTATTATCACTGTATGTAAGCAGATAGAGGGAGAACTATCTTTGTGCAACAATCAGTTAAAACGTTCTGCTCTGCATAAATGTAACTGCTAAGCCTGGGTAGGTTTAAGTTAGTCAACCAACTTGGGCTTGTCGGTCATCAAACTCTCTACATTTCAAGTGGAACAGTACAGGTTCACACACTTGATTGTTATTCAGTGACTTCCCTGCTAGAAAGTATACATCTTTGCTCAATAGGCAAGTACAAGATCTTGTTTAACATGAAGAATGGCCATTTGGAAGAGGAACCTCAGATGTTCCATTATGGAATTATACCCCATCATGATTTGAAAGAAAATTGGGAGGAATATGAAAAAGATTAACAAAAACATATCATGCATCAACAGAGTATCTACCTTCTCTTCCCCACACCTCTCCCCATCCAATTTTCTTTTAAATGTGAAGTTATCCACTTTGGTGGCAAAAACACGAAGGCAGAATATTATCTGAATGGCGGCAGGTTAGGAAAAGGGGAGGTGCAACGAGACCTGGGTGTCATGGTACATCAGTCATTGAAAGTTGGCATGCAGGTACAGCAGGCAGTGAAGGCGGCAAATGGTATGTTGGCCTTCATAGCTCGGGGATTTGAGTATAGAAGCAGGGAGGTCTTACTGCAGTTGTACAGGGCCTTAGTGAGGCCTCACCTGGAATATTGTGTTCAGTTTTGGTCTCCTAATCTGAGGAAGGACGTTCTTGCTATTGAGGGAGTGCAGCAAAGGTTCACCAGACTGATTCCCAGGATGGCAGGACTGACATATGAGGAGAGACTGGATCGACTGGGCCTGTATTCACTGGAGTTTAGAAGGATGAGAGGGGGTCTCATCGAAACATAAAATTCTGACGGGACTGTACAGGTTAGATGCAGGAAGAATGTTCCCGATGTTGGGGAAGTCCAGGACCAAGGAACATAGCCTAAGGATAAGGGCTAAGCCATTTAGGACTGAGATGAGGAGAAACTTCTTCACTCAGAGTTGTTAATCTGTGGAATTCTCTACCACAGAGAGTTGTTGATGTCAGTTCATTGGATATATTCAAGATATGACCCTTACGACTAAAGAGATCAAGGGGTATGGAGAGAAAGCAGGAAAGGGGTACTGAAGTGAATGATCAGCCATGATCTTATTGAATGGTGGTGCAGTCTCGAAGGGCCGACTGGCCTACTCCTGCACCTATTTTCTATGGTTCTATGTAACTCACTAACAAGTATAATTGTCTACATAGAAACATAGAAAATAGGTGCAGGAGTAGGCCATTCGGCCCTTCTAGCTGCACCACCATTCAATGAGTTCATGGCTGAACATGCAACTTCAGTACCCCATTCCTGCTTTCTCGCCATACCCCTTGATCCCCCTAGTAGTAAGGACTTCATCTAACACCTTTTTGAATATATTTAGTGAATTGGCCTCAACAACTTTCTGTGGTAGAGAATTCCACAGGTTCACCACTCTCTGGGTGAAGAAATTCCTCCTCATCTCGGTCCTAAATGGCTTACCCCTTATCCTTAGACTGTGTCCCCTGGTTCTGGACTTCCCCAACATTGGGAACATTCTTCCTGCATCTAACCTGTCTAACCCCGTCAGAATTTTAAACGTTTCTATGAGGTCCCCTCTCATTCTTCTGAACTCCAGTGAATACAAGCCCAGTTGATCCAGTCTTTCTTGATAGGTCAGTCCCGCCATCCCGGGAATCAGTCTGGTGAACCTTCGCTGCATTCCCTCAATAGCAAGAATGTCCTTCCTCAGGTTAGGAGACCAAAACTGTACACAATACTCCAGGTGTGGCCTCACCAAGGCCCTGTACAACTGTAGCAACACCTCCCTGCCCCTGTACTCAAATCCCCTCGCTATGAAGGCCAACATGCCATTTGCTTTCTTAACCGCCTGCTGCACCTGCATGCCAACCTTCAATGACTGATGTACCATGACACCCAGGTCTCTTTGCACCTCCCCTTTTCCTAATCTGTCACCATTCAGATAATAGTCTGTCTCTCTGATTTTACCACCAAAGTGAATAACCTCACATTTATCCACATTATACTTCATCTGCCATGTATTTTCCCACTCACCTAACCTATCCAAGTCGTTCTACAGCCTCATAGCATCCTCCTTGCAGCTCACACTGCCACCCAACTTAGTGTCATCCGCAAATTTGGAGATACTACATTTAATCCCCTCATCTAAATCATTAATGTACAGTGTAAACAGCTGGGGCCCCAGCACAGAACCTTGCGGTACCCCACTAGTCACTGCCTGCCATTCTGAAAAGTCCCCATTTACTCCTACTCTTTGCTTCCTGTCTGACAACCAGTTCTCAAATCCATGTCAGCACACTACCCCCAATCCCATGTGCTTTAACTTTGCACATTAATATCTCTTGTGTGGGACCTTGTCGAAAGCCTTCTGAAAGTCCAAATATACCACATCAACTGGTTCTCCCTTGTCCACTCTACTGGAAACATCCTCAAAAAATTCCTACAAACACCTTACTCCCTTTTTTAGCTATCGCCGTGCCCACGATCCATTTGGAACCATGTCCATAGTTTAGCACATACACAGGTTCATTCAGATCAATTTCTCGTGACACAGTGGCGCGACCATCGTTTGCATTTTGTTGCTGCCGCCTGCTCTCTACCTGATCATGCAGGTTGGGGTGAACCAGCGAGAGTCTGGTTTTAAGTGTCCTTTTCATGAGTAGCTCAGCCGGGGGCACCCGTGAGCGAGTGGGGTCTCGTGCGATAGCTGAGCAATACTCGGGACAGGCAGGTTTGGAGTGAGCCTTCTGTGACTCGTTGAAGGCTCTTTGATTGTTTGTACTGCCCGCTCTGCCTGCCCATTGGAGGCTGGTTTAAACGGGGCCGAGATGACATGTTTGATCCCATTGCGGGTCATGAATTCTTTAAATTCGGCACTGGTGAAACATAGCCTGTTGTCACTGACCAGTATGTCAGGTAGGCCGTGGGTGGCAAACATGGCCCTCAGGTTTTCAATGGTGGCGGTGGCAGTGCTTCCCGACATTATTTCACATTCAATCCATTTTGAAAAAGCATCCATCACCACCAGGAACATTTTACCAAGAAACAGGCACGCATAGTCGACAATGATCCGCGACCATGGTCTGGAGGGCCAGGACCACAAACTTAGTGGTGCCTCTCTGGGCGCGTTGCTCAACTGAGCATACACGCTGCATTGCCGTACACAGGACTCTAAGTCAGAGTCGATACCGGGCCACCACACGTGGGAACTGGCTATCGCTTTCATCATTACTATACCCGGGTGTGTGCTGTGGAGATCTGAGATGAGCGTCTCCCTGCCCTTCTTGGGTAGCACTACGCGGTTACCCCACAACAGGCAGTCTGCCTGAATGGATAGCTCGTCCTTTCGCCGTGGAACGGCTTGATTAGCTCTTGCATTTCAACGGGGATGCTGGCCCAGCTCCCATGCAGTACACAGTTTTTTTTTTTACGAGGGACAGCAGAGGATCTTGGCTGGTCCAAGTCCTAATCTGGCGGGCCGTTACAGGTGAGTTATCATTTTCAAACGCTTCCATGACCATCAACAAGTCTGCAGGCTGCGCCACCATCAATAAGTTTGCAGGCTGCGCCATTTCCACCCCAGTGGTGGGCAATGGTAGCCGACTGAGAGCATCCGCACAGTTCTCAGTGCCTGGCCTGTGGCGGATGGTATAGTTATACACTGATCGCGCGAGTGCCCACCTTTGTATGCGGGCTGAGGCATTCGTATTTATCCCCTTGTTTTCAGCGAACAGGGATATGAGGGGCTTGTGATCGGTTTCCAGCTCAGATTTGAGGCCAAACAGGTACTGATGCATTTTCTTTACCCCGAACACACATGCTAATGCCTCTTTCTCAATCATGCTGTAGGCCCTCTCGGCCTTAGACAAGCTCCTGGAAGCATAGACGACAGGTTGCAACTTCCCTGCAACGTTAGCTTGTTATAATACACACCAACTCCGTACAACGACGCATCACATGCTAGCACGAGTCTTTTACACGGGTTATACAATACAAGCAGCTTGTTGGAGCATAAAATGTTTCTGGCTTTCTCAAAAGCAATTACTTGTTTTTTTCCCCATACCCAGTTCTCACCTTTGTGCAATAACACATGCAGGGGCTCCAAGAGAGTGCTTAACCCCGGTCGGAAGTCACCAAAATAGTTGAGGAATCCCAGGAACGACCACAGCTCCGTGACGTTCTGTGGCCTGGGCGCGTTCCTGATAGCCTCTGTCTTGGCGTCTGTGGGCCAAATGCCGTCCGCCACGATCTTTCTCCCCAAAAGCTCCATTTCTGTTGCCATGAAGACGCATTTCGACCTCTTCAGCCGCAGCCCTACGCGATCCAGTTGCTGGAGGACCACCTCCAGGTTTTGTAGGTGCTCGCCGGTGTCCCGACCCGTGACAAATATGTCGTCCTGAGAAACCACCGTGCGTGGTACCGACTTGAATAGGTTCTCCTTGTTTCTCTGGAAGATCGCTGCAGACGACTGAATTCCAAACGGGCATCTGTTGTAGATGAACAGTCCCTTGTGCGTGTTGATGCAGGTGAGGCCCTTCGAAGACTCCTCCAGTTTCTGAGTCATGTCGGCCGAAGTCAGCTCGAGCTTGGTGAACGTCTTGCCTCCTGCCTTAGATAGCAGGTATTGGTCCTGTAGTGAGAAACGATTAATAGTTACTTTATTATCGGCACAAATCCTGACTGTGCCATCACTTTTGAATACTGGAACAATCGGGCTGGCCCACTCGCTGAATTCCACTGAGAAGATGATACCCTCGCGTTGCAGCCTGTCCAGCTTGATTTCCACTCTCTCTCTCTCTCATCATGTGAGGTACTGCTCGCACCTTGTGGTGAATGGTTAGTGCCTCTGGGACCAAGTGGATCGAAGGGCCGAATGGCCGAATGGCCTACTCCTGCACCTATTTTTTAATGTTTCTATGGATCCGCACCTTTGCCCCGGAAAAGTTTCCAATGCCTGGCTCAAAAAGGGAAGGAAATTTGTTAAGAACCTGGGTACATGAGGCCTCATCGACATGTGATAGCGCTCGGATGTCATCCCAGTTCCAGCGGATTTTGCCCAGCCAGCTCCTTCCAAGCAGTGTGGGGCCATCGCCCGGGACAATCCAGAGTGGCAGTTCGTGCACCGTGCCCTCATAGGTGACCTTGACCATGGTGCTGCCCAGGACAGTGATAAGCTCTTTGGTGTACGTTCTCAGTTTCGTGTGAATAGGGCTCAGGTTGGTCTTAATACCTTGTTGCACCAGTCTCTCAAACATCTTTTTACTCATAATGGATTGGCTAGCGCCAGTGTCCGGTTCCATGGCTACAGGTAAGCCATTCAATTTTACGTTTAGCATTATAGGTGGACATTTCATTGAAAATGTGTGCACCCTGTGTACTTTAGCATCTGCCTCCTCTCTCCGAGGCTCGAAATTGCTTTGATCCACCATGGACCGATCTTCCTCTGCCACACATGGTAGTTAGCAGGTTTTGCAGAGCTTGTAGCTCGTCTGCAAGCTCGTTGGAGGTGCCCCATTGTTCCACAGCTCTTGCAAACATACCCTTAGATGCGGCATGAATAGGCTGAATGGAAGCCTCCACAACGCCAACAAGGTGTGAATTGCCTTGCATTCATCCTTTGTTGTGGACTCGGAGTCATCTGGGTCACCTGAGGCCTGCTGGCAGTTACAGATTCGTGGTTTCTGCCCATGCTCACAAACACAGTTCCAGTTAATTTATGAACATTGCTAGCACTTGTGTGCTGAGAGATTTGTTTGATGTTATCACTGGTGGACATAAACGCCTGTGCTATCGCAATGGCCTTACTGAGGGTCGGTGTCTCTACAGTCAAAAGTTTTCGTAGGATGGTCTCACGGCCAATGCCCAGTACAAAAAAGTCTCTGAGCATTTGCTCCAGGTAGCCATCAAACTCACATTGTCCTGCAAGTCGTCTTAGTTCGGCGACGTAGCTCGCCCCTTCCTGACCTTCAGATCGCTGGTACGTATAGAACCGATACCTCGCCATCAGCACGCTCTCCCTCGGGTTAAGATGCTCCCGAACCAGTGTACACAGCTCCTCATACGACTTATCTGTGGGTTTCACCAGAGTCAGAAGATTCTTCATGAGGCTGTCGGTTGGTGCCCCGCAGACCGTGAGGAGGACCGCTCTCCTTTTTGCAGCACTTCCTTCTCCGTCCAGCTCATTGGCTACAAAGTACTGGTCTTGCCGTTCGACATAGGCTTCCCAGTCCTCACCCTCCGAGAACTTCTCCAGGATGCCCAGTTTGCTGCATCTTTGCATTGGATTCGTGTACTCGTCGCCAGTTGTTGTGTTCCTGACACGGATGAGACTGCACACAGGGAGGTTAAAGTAACAGTGACCTCAGTCTTTATTAAGACACTCCAGAATGAGTAACAGGCCTTAGGGGCCAGTTTATATACAGTGCTCCCAAGGGATGCTGGGATCCCTTGGGACTTCAGGAGATGCGTTCCCTGGTGGCAGAACATGGGAGCGCATGCTTTACAGATACACAACAGTACACACTGCAGACACAGTGCGCCACTGATGGAGAGAAAAATGCTTAAGGTAGAATGGGGTGCCAATTAAGTGGGCTGGATGGTGTCGAGCTTCTTGAATGTTGTTGGAGCTGCACACATCCAGGCAAGTGGAAAGTATTCCATCACACTCCTGACTTGTGCCTTGTAGTTGTTGGAACGGCTTTGGGGAGTCAGGAGGTGAGAAACTCGCCACAGAATACCCAGCCTCTGACCTGCTTTTGTTGCCACAGTATTTACGTTTCTGGTCCAGTTAAGTTTCTAGTCAATGCTAACCCCCAGGATGTTGATGGTGGGGGATTCGATGATGATACCATAAAGAGGTGTGTCTGGTGCAGGAAAAAAAGTCACATTCAATAACCAATACATGTTAACTGCTGAAGAGCAAAAGTCTGTTCTTGCTGCAATCTAACAAAAAATGACAACCTTCAACTTTTTTGTATTCACCGTTAATGAAAGCACCATGATTTGCATTTGAAGCAGGTAGTAATGAACATTCCCTGTAACTACCTCATAACAATTCCAGTCGTTCAGCAGGCATTAATAAAAAAAACTTTAGGGTAAAAATCAGTAAAGTGCAATGATGGACATGTGAAATATTGTAATATTAATTTTCTAAAGTTGAAAAAAGCCATTTGGTCTGTGGAGAGCATTTTGAGCTGTACGAGGCTACAATTACATATGGTGGTTTGGCTCTGCCGGTGGTACTGATGGAGGCAATTTGAGGTGATGAATTACAGAAAAAAACTTAACATCAAAGTAAATTAGACCAGATCCATTTGTTGCCAAATATTCAGTGATGTTAATATTCTTTGTTTTTTTATATTGATTTACAATATTTGTTAAACAATCATGCATCTCCATCAGTTTTCAAGCATGAAGCTCAGAAAGGGAGAATCCTATGTATGCAGACATTTCTGTCTGATGCAATGTTTTATGGTATTTAAGGCTAACTACTCTACTTTGCCTAATACTATAGATTCAGAAATACACTTTAGTTTTTTCACTTGAATATAATTCTGATTTCCAATCATCAGATGGTTACAGGATGCAAATTCTGCAAAAGTTTTGACAGAAAAGATGGGTATACGGATAAACACATGTGGGAGAAAGGAGTAGAAGGTTATGTTGATCGTGTAAGATGAAGAGGGATGGGAGGAGGCTCAGGTGGAGCATAAACACCTGCATAAGAACATAAGAAATAGGAACAGGAGTGGACCATACGGCCCCTCGAGCCTGCTCCGCCATTCAATAATATCATGACTGATCTGATCATGGACTCAGCTCCACTTCCCTGCTCGCTCCCCTTATCGATTAAGAAACCGTCTATTTCTGTCTTAAATTTATTCAATGTCCCAGCTTCCACAGCTCTGAGGCAGCGAATTCCACAGATTTACAACCCTCAGAGAAGAAATTTCTCCTCATCTCTGTTTTAAATGGGCGGCCCCTTATTCGAAGATCATGCCCTCTAGTTCAAGCCTCCCCCATCAGTGGAAACATCCTCTCTGCATCCACCCTGTCAAGCCCCCTCATAATCTTGTATATCTCGATTAGATCATCTCTCATTCTTCTGAATTCCAATGAGTAGAGGCCCAACCTACTCAACCTTTCCTCATAAGTCAACCCCCTCATCCCCGGAATCAACCTAGTGAAACTTCTCCGAACTGCCTGCAAAGCAAGTATATCCTTTCGTAAATATGGAAACCAAAACTGCATGCAGTATTCCAGGTGTGGCCTCACCAATACCCTGTATAACTGTAGCAAGACTTCCCTGTTTTTATACTCCATCCCCTTTGCAATAAAGGCCAAGATACCATTGGCCTTCCTGATCATTTGCTGTACCTGCATACTATCCTTTTGTGTTTCATGCACCAGGATCCCCAGGTCTCACTGTACTGCGGCACTTTGCAATCTTTCTCCATTTAAATAATAACTTGCTCTTTGATTTTTTTCTGCCAAAGTGCATGACCTCACACTTTCCAACATTATACTCCAGGCAATAAATGCTGGCTTTGCCAGTGATACCCACATGCCAGAAACAAATTTTTTAAAAGGACCAGTTGGGCCAAAATGGCTTGATTCTGTATTATATATTCTATATGCTATTATGCAATTTCATGTTTCTATACAGTCAAGGAAATTATAAAATCTTATAAACAGCATCAATTCCAAAACCCTTTTAGGTATTAAAAATCACTGTATGACAGTGTTCCAACTTCTCATTCGAACCAGACTGATCTCTAATCACCTTGCGTTGCAACCTGTGGTTTCAGATCAGTTGGACTCGCCTCCATAAATATTACCAACATTTTCCAAAAACTTTAACAATGTAAATCGATGATTAAGGATAAGCTAGATAAACACACAAGGAAGAAAGGAACAGAAAGTTATGCTGATAGGGTTAGATGGCGTAGGGTGCGAGGAGGCTCGTGTGGAGCATAAACATCAGCATAGACGTTGGGCCAAATGGTCTGTTTATGTGCTGTGGTTTCTATAATTCAGGCTGCTTGGTTTCCGTTTATTCGTCTAATCTCAGTGCTCAGGCCTTTAGATTTCAACAAGTTTATGCTGCCAGGACAAATACCTCACAAACTGTAAGCAAACAGCACTCGCCCCGGTTTTAAAACTTCAACGAAGCAGCTTTCCAATGAAGTACAACAGTTTGCACAGATCGCAACCGCTTTGGTTTGGTTATTTTCAGCGCGAATTTGACAACCACCAGCTTACCCACTCACTGGCCTTTGGGTTAAAAGTATACAACGCGACCTGGCTGGTCACATCGACGATACTGGAGATGAAAGGGTCGTTTTGCTTCAAAGCGGACAGGCTAATATCGCGCCTTTTGCTCAACGCCTCCATGTTGGATTTCCCAACCTGTGTAAAGGAGAAAAGAGCACGACTCAAATACTGCTCCTCCCGCCCGACAACCCCAACCGACCGTTCCTATCACTCTGACTCCTCCACTCTGCTTCCGGAAACACAAGTCGTTCACTGCAGCAAAATATCCACGCGCATGAATGCTTTCACTTTGCAAAATGGACGAAGATTTTTTATTTTTCTATTCACATCAGAAAAAAAACATGAATGCGTAATTTTTGTTCTTATTAAATTGTAAGGGATAACATTGTGGATGACTCTGTGTGATGTGTTGCACCAGAAAATTCCGCCCACCTGATAAAATAACATTGTTTTATTTTACACAATTTTTAGAGCTGTGACTCATTACGAACGATATTTTATTCAAAAGTGAGATTGTTTTTATACATGTCGCTATAAAACAAGGCGTCATTGTGTATCAACGAGTTTGCAAATCATGTCACTATTACGAAGCATATATATTCCTACATTTCCCAAATATTCCTCCTTCTGTCATTTATAGAAATGTAAATATTGGCAAATCATAAATAAGATTTTCAGTCACCAACTCTAAACCCGCGATGCGGCGGCTGCTCCCCAATATGCATATTTTTAAAAGTGGTAAACTGCGACATATTCTGCAAGGGGCAGTGTGCACGTTCTTTAATTCGAGTTTCAGCCAATCACCAATCGGAAATTACCAGGCGCACGTCGCTCACTGGAAAGTACTGGCAATACCTGCAATATAATAAGCAGCTGATTGACGTGTAAACACTGATGATTTATTTGAAGGATCAAGCCTTGATTTTTTTTACAAATTAGGAATGCCATTATGATCGCTGCTCAACCAAAAACTCCCAGTTACTCCACTAGTGTCCCGACGAATACACTATACTGGTTGGTGACAACCTCCAATCGTCCAACTCTTCGTGAGTTCCAACCACTTTTTCTCACAATTTTACAGATCTACCAATCGTCAATTATTGAGAATAATTATTTATTTAAGAGTTTGATCTTTTTGTACATGCATTACCAATAGAAAAAGACATATCTTCATTTGTATTAATAACTTGGCAATTTATGTTATGCTTACGAAACATACATGCGATTCCCAACGTTTTCCAGGTATTCGTCGCTCAATGTACATAAATGCCAACACTGGGAAAGTCCTAGATGTGAGATTTTCAGCTGCCTGTAGCCTGCATCACGGTTCCTGCTAACTTACATTGGTTCCCTGTCCCCCAACCTCTTTAACTTAAAAGTCTTGTCCTTATTTTCAAATTCCTCCACAGCATCACTTCACCCTATCCCTACCATCTCTGCCAGGATTATATCCCCTACCACGCCCTTCATATTTCGGCCTCTAGCCTTTTCTACATCCCCCCTCTCTTCACTCCATTAGTGGTGCCAAATCCTTCAGCCACCTTGGCCCTATTTGGAATTTCCTGCCTAAACCCTTCTGCCTTTCCACTTTGTCATGTATTCAACCAGCATTGTAACCCATGTATAAACTGACCTAAGTTGTACACCGTGAGAACACTGACCACTAAGTGGGAGACACTCCTAACCTGGACCTTCAGGTATAAAAGGGGAAGCTCCACCCACCTTCATCACTTGAGTGCTAAGAAATAAAGGACAGGTCACAGACTGACCTTCTCTCAAGCATGGGCCTCGTGTGCATTTATACTGTGTAATAAGGACGTATCAATGGCGACAAGAAACTGGGATTTAAACCACGTGAGCATGGCCACTAGCAGAACAGACGAGAGGTACTGTGTTAAGGAATGGTTGGGACAGAGATTCAACATTGTTAAAGCAGCACACAGTTCTCCAGGCAGACAAGGACAGTCAGGCATGCCCCAACATGTAGTCGAACCCAGAGGGGGAGTTCGACAGAGACAATGGCAAGCTGAACAGCGATTCACACCATTGCAAGGGACAATGCGGCCAGTAATGGGGCCATCAACACCTGTTAATGGTGCACTCAAGGACAATAACAGGGGCAGTCAGGGACGATCGACTGGCAAGGGACCTTTTGTTTCAAACCGCAACTCATGCTGGAGGCGTGGAGGCATACATTCAGCCGGAGTTTGCAGAGATGAGCAAAATACTTGCAGAAATTGCAGAAATGGACACTGGAGGAAATCGCTGGAAGCTGAAGTTCAGCGAGTTCATGTGGAGCACGTATACAGTTCATACACCAGGACGCCACCGATAATGATGAAAGTGCTCCTCAATGGCATCCCAGTATCAACGGAGCTAGACACGGGGGCCAGCCAGTCCCTAATGGGTATCAAACAGTTCGAAAAGTTGTGGGCATCCAAGGCCAGGAGGCCAAAATTATCGCCGATTGACGCACAGCTACGGACTTACACAAAGCAGATCATTCCGGTGCTAGGCAGCACCACGGTAGTCGTGACCCACAAAGATTCGGAGAACAGGTTGCCACTCTGGATTGTCCCAGGGGACGGTCCCGCACTACTGGGGAGGAATTGGCTTGCTGTCATGAACTGGAAATGGGGCGATGTCAATGCAATTTCCTCTGTGGAGCGAGTATCATGCTCACAGATCCTGGACAAATTTGACTCATTATTTCAACCCGGCATTGGCACTTTCATGGGGGCCAAGGTAGTGATTCACATAAACCCGGACACCAGACCAGTACACCACAAGGCCAGAGCGGTGCCGTACATGATGCGGGAAAAGATAGAAGGCGAATTGGACCGCCTGTTGAGCGAAGGCATCATCTCGCCAGTCGAATTCAGTAACTTGGCGAGCCCGATTGTGCCGGTGCTCAAGGCGGATGGGTCGGTCAGGATATGTGGCGATTACAAGGCCACCATCAATCGGGTGTCACTCCAAGACCAGTACCCGCTACCGAGAGCGGAGGACCTCTTTGCGACGCTATCCGGTGGCAAACTTTTTTCAAAATTGGACCTGACCTCAGCTTACATGACCCAGGAGCTGGCGAGTGAGTCGAAGAAGCTGACCACCATCACGACACACAAGGGGTTGTTTGAGTACAACAGATGTCCGTTTGGGATTCACTCGGCCGCCGCGATCTTCCAACGCAATATGGAAAGCCTCCTCAAGTCGATTCCAGGGACAGTGGTTTTTCAGGACGACATCCCCATTACGGGTTACGATACTGAAGAACACCTCCACAACCTGGAGGAGGTGCTACGCAGACTGGACCGGGTAGGTCTGCGACTGAAAAAGGCAAAGTGCGTCTTCCTAGCTCCAGAGGTAGAATTCCTGGGGATGAGGGTAGCAGCAGACGGGATCAGGCCTACTGCATCCAAGACGGAAGCGATCCAGAGAGCACCCAGACCCCGTAACACGACGGAGCTGCGTTCGTTCCTGGGGCTCCTGAACTATTTTGGTAACTTTCTTCCCAAATTGAGCACGCTGCTAGAGCCGCTACACGTGCTCCTACGCAAAGGTCGCGAATGGGTCTGGGGAGACAGCCAGGAAAGGGCTTTTAATAGAGCACGCAATTTGTTATGTTCCAACAATCTGTTAACGCTATATGACCCATGTAAGAAACTTGTGTTAACGTGCAATGCGTCGTCCTATGGTGTCGGGTGTGTGTTGCAGCATGGTCAATGCCAAGGGTCAGTTACAGCCGGTAGCTTATGCCTCCAGGAGTCTGTCCCAGGCAGAAAGGGGCTACAGGATGGTAGAAAAGGAGGCGCTCGCATGTGTATATGCGGTAAAGAAAATGCACCAGTGCCTGTTTGGCAGGAAATTTGAGCTGGAGACAGATCACAAACCCCCAACGTCCCTTTTGGCCGACAACTAGGCCATAAATGCAAACGCATCGGCCCGCATACAGAGGTGGGCACTCACGTTAGCTGCCTATGACTACACAATTCGGCACAGACCAGGCACCAAAAACTGCGCCGATGCACTCAGCAGGCTCCCACTAGCCACCACTGAGGGGGCTACCGAGCATGGTGCTGAGATGGTCATGGCTGTTGAAGCTTTCGGAAGCGAAGGCTCACCCATGACAGCCCGTCAGATTAAAGTCTGGACAAATAGAGACCCGCTATTGTCTCTAGTCAAGAAATATGTCCTGAATGGGGACTGGGCAGCCACGTACAGGGCATGCCCTGAGAAATTTAAACCATTTCACAGGCGCAAGGATGAACTCTCGATTCAGGCCGATTGCCTACTGTGGGGAAACCGCGTAGTCATGCCCCAGATGGGCAGAGAGGTGTTCATCAGAGAACTCCACAATGGGCACCCGGGCATTGTCATGATAAAGGCAATTGCCAGGTCACACGTTTGGTGGCCAGGGATAGACGCAGATCTGGAACTTTGTGTTCGCAGGTGCAACACGTGTGCCCAGCTGGGCCATGCGCCCAGGGAAGCCCCCCTTAGCCCCTGGCCATGGCCCGCCAAGCCTTGGTCACGCATCCATGTGGACTACACAGGTCCTTTCATGGGGAAAATGTTTTTGGTTGTAGTAGACGCCTACTCCAAATGGATCGAATGTGACATTTTAAATTCAAGCACATCCTCTGCCACGGCAGAAAGTCTACAGGCAATGTTCGCCGCCCACGGTCTACCGGACATCTTGGTCAGCGACAATGGCCCGTGCTTCACAAGCACTGAATTCCAGGACTTCATGGCAGGCAATGGAATTAACCACGTTAGAACGGCACCGTTCAAGCCGGCCTCAAACGGCCAGGCAGAACGAGCAGTGCAGATAATCAAACAGGGGATGCTCAGATTCCAAGGGGGTTCCCTACAAACCTGCTTATCACGCCTCCTGTTGGCCTATAGATCCCGACCACACTCGCTCACAGGGGTTCCACCCGCAGAGCTACTAATGAAAAGGACGCTCAAAACCTGATTATCCCTTTTCGAGAGCAGGCGCCAGTCACAATATCACTACCATGACAGGAACGCGAGGGCGCGATGTATTGATGTAAATGATTCTGCTTTTGTCCTCAACTACGCTGCAGGGCCCAAATGGCTCGCAGGCACTGTGGTTGCCAAAGAGGGAAATAGGATTCTGGTAGTTAAACTTACCAATGGACAAATCTGCCGCAAACATGTGGATCAAACAGAAAGGAGGTTCAGCAACCCCATAGAAGAAGCAGAGGAAGAACACGATATCGAGTTCACTCCACCACAGGTGACCGAACACCGGAACCAAAGGGAGGAGAGCCCAGTCACTGTGGGCAGTCCGGACAGGCCTGAGGCACTGCAAACAGCAGACACTCAGGCCAGCGCCCAACAACCAGAGCCCCAACTCAGGCGCTCTACAAGGGAGCGTAAACCACCAGAGAGACTCAACCTGTGATCCCAATAAGACTTTGGGGGGGGGAGGTGATGTCATGCATTCAACCAGCATTGTAACCCATGTATAAACTGACCTAAGTTGTACACCGTGAGAACACTGACCACTAGGTGGGAGACACTCCTAACCTGGACCTTCAGGTATAAAAGGGGAAGCTCCACCCACCTTCATCACTTGAGTGCTAAGGAATAAAGGACAGGTCACAGACTGACCTTCTCTCAAGCATGGGCCTCGTGTGCATTTATACTGTGCAGAAAGGACATATCACACTTCTACTTTAAAATCCTTTTGAATACTCATCTTTTCGACCAAACTTTCAGTCCCCTCTCCTAACTCTTTGACCATGGCTTGATGTCCATTCCATTATCCTTTTTAATCGTTTTTATTTTTTCTTCCCCTCTCTATAAAATATCATTGGATTATTTTCTATGGTAAAGGAATTATATAAATGAAAGTTGTTGTTACAATTTTGCACCAATCTGGGAGCAAATCTGAAGCTGTCAACCATGGGAAACCCAGTCAGCAATATTCTGATGAGAGGTCATCGACCTAAAACGCTAACTCTATTTCTTTCTTCATAGATGCTGCCTGATCTTCTGAGTATTCCCAGCATTTTCAATTTCTATTTAAGATTTCCAACATCTGCAATAAAAATAAGTTTTCCCGGCTTTGGGTGGTTCCAGATTGCCCCAGGATTGATTTGAAATTGTGATATCCATTAAAAAAGATAGAACCTTTTCAGGATGTAGGCAGCTTCTCCCACTCAGATCTAAACTGGAATACCTTTGGAAGCTTCTGAAATGGGAGGATATTTCCCGGCAGGAAATTTGACATTTTTCAAAAATAATCGTATTATAGTACTTTTTACATAGAGATTGAAGGAAAGAGTCTTCTTAGATTTTTCTTGATCATTATGTCAATTATAAGAACATAACAAATAGGAGCAAGATTAGACAAAAGGACATAGACATAGAAACATAGAAACATAGAAAATAGGTGCAGGAGCAGGCCATTCAGCCCTTCTAGCCTGCACCGCCATTCAATGAGTTCATGGCTGAACATGCAACTTCAGTACCCCCTTCCTGCTTTCACGCCATACCCCTTGATCCCCCGAGTAGTAAGGACTTCATCTAACTCCCTTTTGAATATATTTAGTGAATTGGCCTCAACTACTTTCTGTGGTAGAGAATTCCACAGGTTCACCACTCTCTGGGTGAAGAAGTTTCTCCTTATCTCGGTCCTAAATGGCTTACCCCTTATCTTTAGGCTGTGACCTCTGGTTCTGGACTTCCCCAACATTGGGAACATTCTTCCTGCATCCAACCTGTCCAAACCCGTCAGAACTTTAAACGTTTCTATGAGGTCCCCTCTCACTCTTCTGAACTCCAGTGAATACAAGCCCAGTTGATCCAGTCTTTCTTGATAGGTCAGTCCCACCATCCCGGGAATCAGTCTGGTGAATCTTCGCTGCACTCCCTCAATAGCAAGAATGTCCTTCCTCAAGTTAGGAGACCAAAACTGTACACAATACTCCAGGTGTGGTCTCACCAAGGCCCTGTACAACTGTAGCAACACCTCCCTGCCCCTGTACTCAAATCCCCTCGCTATGAAGGCCAACATGCCATTTGCTTTCTTAACCGCCTGCTGTACCTGCATGCCAACCTTCAATGACTGATGTACCATGACACCCAGGTCTCGTTGCACCTTCCCTTTTCCTAATCTGTCACCATTCAGATAATAGTCTGTCTCTCTGTTTTTACCACCAAAGTAGATAACCTCACATTTATCCACATTATACTTCATCTGCCACGCATTTGCCCACTCACCTAACCTATCCAAGTCACTCTGCAGCCTCATAGCATCCTCCTCGCAGCTCACACTGCCACCCAACTTAGTGTCATCCGCAAATTTGGAGATACTACATTTAATCCCCTCGTCTAAATCATTAATGTACAATGTAAACAACTGGGGCCCCAGCACAGAACCCTGCGGTACCCCACTAGTCACTGCCTGCCATTCCGAAAAGTACCCATTTACTCCTACTCTTTGCTTCCTGTCTGACAACCAGTTCTCAATCCTCAAAAAATTCCAGAAGATTTGTCAAGCATGATCTCCCTTTCACAAATCCATGCTGACTTGGACCTATCATGTCACCATTTTCC
The DNA here is from genome assembly GCF_044704955.1 of Pristiophorus japonicus. Taxonomy (NCBI): domain Eukaryota; kingdom Metazoa; phylum Chordata; class Chondrichthyes; family Pristiophoridae; genus Pristiophorus; species Pristiophorus japonicus. The sequence continues at coordinate 36,714,945 of NC_091988.1, read as the reverse complement.
AAATGCGCTGCTATGACATCCTTAATAATTGATTCCATCATTTTACCCACTACTGAGGTCAGGCTGACCGGTCTATAATTCCCTGCTTTCTCTCTCCCTCCTTTTTTAAAAAGTGGGGTTACATTGGCTACCCTCCACTCGATAGGAACTGATCCAGAGTCAATGGAATGTTGGAAAATGACTGTCAATGCATCCGCTTTTTCCAAGGCCACCTCCTTAAGTACTCTGGGATGCAGTCCATCAGGCCCTGGGGATTTATCGGCCTTCAATCCCATCAATTTCCCCAACACAATTTCCCGACTAATAGAGATTTCCCTCAGTTCCTCCTCCTTACTAGACCCTCTGACCCCTTTTATATCCGGAAGGTTGTTTGTGTCCTCCTTAGTGAATACCGAACCAAAGTACTTGTTCAATTGGTCTGCCATTTCTTTGTTCCCCGTTATGACTTCCCCTGATTCTGACTGCAGGGGACCTACGTTTGTCTTTACTAACCTTTTTCTCTTTACATACCTATGGAAACTTTTGCAATCCGCCTTAATGTTCCCTGCAAGCTTCTTCTCGTACTCCATTTTCCCTGCCCTAATCAAACCCTTTGTCCTCCTCTGCTGAGTTCTAAATTTCTCCCAGTCCCCAGGTTCGCTGCTATTTCTGGCCAATTTGTATGCCATTTCCTTGGCTTTAATACTATCCCTGATTTCCCTAGATAGCCACGGTTGAGCCACCTTCCCTTTTTTATTTTTACGCCAGGCAGGAATGTACAATTGTTGTAATTCATCAATGCGGTCTCTAAATGTCTGCCATTGCCCATCCACAGTCAACCCCTTAAGTATCAGTAGCCAATCTATCTTAGCCAATTCATGCCTCATACCTTCAAAGTTACCCTTCTTTAAGTTCTGGACCATGGTCTCTGAATTAACTGTTTCATTCTCCATCCTAATGCAGAATTCCACCATATTATGGTCACTCTTCCCCAAGGGGCCTCGCACAATGAGATTGCTAATTAATCCTCTCTCATTACACAACACCCAGTCTAAGATGGCCTCCCCCCTAGTTGGTTCCTCGACATATTGGTCTAGAAAACCATCCCTTATGCACTCCGGGAAATCCTCCTCCATCGTATTGCTTCCAGTTTGGCTGGCCCAATCTATGTGCATATTAAAGTCACCCATTATAACTGCTGCATCTTTATTGCATGCACTCCTAATTTCCTGTTTGATGCCCTCCCCAACATCACTACTACTGTTTGGAGGTCTGTACACAACTCCCACTAACGATTTTTGCCCTTTAGTGTTCTGCAGCTCTACCCATATAGATTCCACATCATCCAAGCTAATGTCTTTCCTAACTATTGCATTAATCTCCTCTTTAACCAGCAATGCTACCCCACCTCCTTTTCCTTTTATTCTATCCTTCCTGAATGTTGAATACCCCTGGATGTTGAGTTCCCAGCCCTGATCATCCTGGAGCCACGTCTCCGTAATCCCAATCACATCATATTTGTTAACATCTATTTGCACAGTTAATTCATCCACCTTATTGCGGATACTCCTTGCATTAAGACACAAAGCCTTCAGGCTTGCTTTTTAACACCCTTTGTCCTTTTAGAATTTTGCTGTACAGTGGCCCTTTTTGTTCTTTGCCTTGGGTTTCTCTGCCCTCCACTTTTCCTCATCTCCTTTCTGTCTTTTGCTTTTGCCTCATTTTAGACTGGCTATGTGAGTGGGCAAAAATTTGGCAGATGGAGTATAATGTTGGAAAGTGTGAGGTCATGCACTTTGGCAGAAAAAAAATCAAAGAGCAAGTTATTATTTAAATGGAGAAAGATTGCAAAGTGCTGTAGTACAACAGGACCTGAGGGTACTTGTGCATGAAACACAAAAGGATAGTATGCAGGGACAGCAAGTGATCAGGAAGGCCAATGGTATCTTGGCTTTTATTGCAAAGAGGATGGAGTATAAAAGCAGGGAAGTCTTGCTACAGTTATGCAGGGTATTGGTGAGGCCACACCTGGAATACTGCATGCAGTTTTGGTTTTCATATTAATGAAAGGATATACTTGCTTTGGAGGCAGTTCAGAGAAGGTTCACTTAGTTGATGCCGGAGATGAGGTGGTTGACTCATGAGGAAAGGTTGAGTAGGTTGGGCCTCCACTCATTGGAATTCAGAAGAATGAGAGGTGATCTTATCGAAACATAAAAAGTTATGGGGGGGCTTGACAGGGTGGATGTAGAGAGGATGTTTCCACTGATGGGGGAGACTAGAATTAGAGGGCATGATCTTAGAATAAGGGGCCGCCCATTTAAAGCTGAGATGAGGAGAAATTTCTTCTCTCAGAGGGTTGTAAATCTGTGGAATTTGCTGCCTTAGAGAGCTATGGAAGCTGGGACATTGAATAAATTTAAGACAGAAATAGACAGTTTCTTAAACGATAAGGAGATAAGGGGTTATGGGGAGCGGAAAGTGGATCTGAGTCCATGATCAGATCAGCCATGATCATATTGAATGGCGGAGCAGGCTCGAGGGGCCATATGGCCTACTTCTGTTCCTATTTCTTATGTTCTTAATTTCTTATTTGGCCCCTCGAGCCTGCTCTGCCATTCAATAAGATCATGGCTGATCTGATCATGGACTCAGCTCCACTTCCTTGCCCACTCCCCATAACCCTTTACTCCCTTATCGCTCAAAAATCTGTCTATCTCCACCTTAAATATATTCAATGATCCAGCCACCACAGCTCTCTGGGGCAGAGAATTCCATAGATTTACAACCCTCTGAGAGAAGAAATTTCTCCTTATCTCAGTTTTAAATGGGCGGCCCCTTATTCTAAGACGATGTCCCCTAGTTTTAGTTTCCCCTATGAGTGGAAATATTCTTTGTGCAATAATCTTGTCGAGCCTGTTCATTATCTTATAAGTTTCAATAAGATCACCTCTCATTCTTCTGAACTCCAATGTGTATAGGCCCAACCTACTCAACCTATCCTCATAAGTTAACCCCCTCATCTCCAGAATCAACCTAATGAACCTTCTCTGAACAGCCTCCAATGCAATTTATCCTTCCTTAAATACGGAGACCAAAACTGTACGCAGTACTCCAGGTGTGGCCTCACCAATATCCTGTACAGGTGTAGCAGGACTTCTCTGCTTTTATACTCCTTGCAATAAAGGCCAACATTCCATTTGCCTTCCTGATTACTAGCTGTACTGCATACTAACGTTTTGTGTTTCATGCACAAGGCCCCCAGGTCTCTTGGTACTGCAGCACTTTGCAATTTTTCTCCATTTAAATTATAATTTGCTTTTCTATTATTTCTGCCAAAGTGGATAACCTCACATTTTCCCACATTATACTCCTTCTGCCAAATTTTTGCCCATTCACTTAGTCTGTCTATATCCCTTTGCAGATTTTGTGTGTCCTCCTCACAATTTGCTTTACCACCCATCTTTGTATCATCAGCAAACTTGGCTACATTACATTCGGTTCCTTCATCCAAGTCATTCATATAGATTGTAAATAGTTGAGGACCCAGAACCAATCACTGTGGCACCCCACTAGTCACTGTTTGCCAACCGGAAAATGACCTATTTATCCCGACTCTCTGTTTTCTGTTAGTTAGCCATCCTCTATCCATGCTAATATATTACCCCCAACCTGTTAGCTTTTATCTTGTGCAGTAACCTTTTATGTGGTACCTTATCGAACGCCTTCTGGAAATCCAAACACACCACATCCACTGGTTCACCCTTATCCACCCTGCTCGTTACATCCTCAAGAACTCCAGCAAATTTGTCAAACATGATTTCTCTTTCATAAAATCATGCTGACTCTGCTTGATTTAATCATGCTTTTCTAAATGTCCCACTACTGCTTCCTTAATAATGGACTCCAGCATTTTCCCAACGACAGATGTTAGGCTAACTGGTCTATAGTTTCCTGCTTTTTGTCTTAAGAATTATCTTATGTTCGCTTTCTCTTGTCTAATTTTGGACAGTACCATAATATTTGTCTAAAGTCAGCCAGCACTTTGCTTCAATAGGACTACCCTCTAAGCCAGTGTAAGACATGGAGGTGATCCACAGGAAGAGTAGGGTGTTATGTAAGGAGAGCAGGAAGGCAGAGGGGGAATCAACAACAACAACTTATATTTATATAGTGCCTTTAACGTAGTAAAACATCTCAAGGCGCTTCCCAGCAGTGTTATAAGACAAAACAGATACATTTGACAAAGGGGGAATCCACAGGGAGGGAGGGAGGATCTAGAGAGTGAGAAGCAATAAAGATAAAGGGGAATCCACAGTGGTCCGTGTGATGATGGGATGAAGGGCATAAGTATCTTAAATTACGCAACAAATGTGTAATTTGTCTATTAATAGTGCCAATTAGCCTGCTAAATTCTAACTGCTACTGTTAGTGGCTTGGGTTCACTCAGTTTGAACACTTGGCTCCCCGCACCTGGATTAAGTTCCGGCTTGGAGTGATCATCCAACACTGTACATACACTACATTTTGTTTGGAGATGGTTAATTAAAATTATTTGCAGTTTTTCACTTGCAGATACAAGTGAAGGATAGAAAACATAGCTACCTATGTGGACTTCAATAATAACGATCAGATTTTGCAAAGTTAGCATACCAAATTAATTGAATTTGGGACTGCGTACTGCCGTGGTTTAATCACTACCCTTTCACCTCTGGGACCTAAGTTCAAATCCAATCCAGGGTGATGGATTGTGCATCTCCTCGGGCTCCTGGCTGTAATAAACAAAATAAATTCAGCAATCTCAACCCAGTTCCTTGAAGGCATGAACTCGGCTCATGTCATCAAGCACCTTTTTAAACAATTTCATAGAACTTATTTATTTACAAACAGTTGTACACATTACAGCTTCAGTCCAATTCATGACATAATTTGTCCGCATGTTTACACCAAGCCTGGAATCATTGCAATTAAAAATGTAGAACGGTCTTCGGTCACGAGGTCCTTTAATTTGCACTTGCTTTATATTCCCTTTTATCAAATTACAGTCAGGCTTACCAGATACCTTTCGCCGTGTAATCTGATCTGATCATTTTCGGAGAAGTCGACTGCATTGTGAAATTTCATGCTTTATTTTACAATTAACAAAGATCCAATAGATACACCTTAATAAATAATTAATCTTTAATAAATGCGGTACGACACACATCTCAATCCACCTATGTATTATTTAAAACAAGTGCCTTAAATATATGACCACATATTCATAAACATTACATATTCAATTTTAGGTTGTACTCGATTAAGCACAAAAGCTGCGTACTTGGTAGCTGTTAAAATTGTTGCATTAGGTGTGCTTTTGTGACAGTGTGTTATGATGGAGTAAAATAGGTCATTGTCAGGCCCCCATGTTTAGCTCGAGCACATCAGACCAATTAATAATTCATGCATTAAGCTCCGAGAAACAATGATTTGCTGCAACCTGGTAATCCAATATTCTATAGTATTCTAAACTGTAGTGCTACTTTAGTTTAGGGCTGTGGCAGCACTGTTATAATTCCTGCGGACAGTTATGCTACCTTCCCAAAAGCATAACCGATTGCTTTGTCTTCTGTTGTGGGACTTTGGAATATGGCTGTTTCTGACACCGAATTAAGGAGGTGAGCAATTTTATACCATGTTGTTACTTTAATCGTACAAAACTTTCTCTTTTTTTCCTTTTATGTTAAATTCAATCATGCGAACCTAAAATATAATTAGTATTCAATAATGTAACTGAAATGCCCTTTAAATAATACAATTAATTGTTTTATTGTATGACCATGATATAACGAGTTTCTATATATATATAGAAATACGTCACCATTGCTGGGGACTAACGCCTTCTCAATAGACCCTACTCTACCTGCGTTTCAAACCTGACGTAAATAGTTGTAAACAAATGCCGCAAATAACAACTGAGCTGATCTCTTTAGTAATCGTGTTTTTCTAAATCGTAAAACAATAAATTGAAGTAAATGTACAAAAGCTTTAACCTATGTTGCAATTAGTTTACTAACCCTGAACAAAGCAATCGTCTTTTTATAAATCTGAGTTTTGTAGTCGCTGAAGAAACAGGTCCCAACTATGAAATAACTTCCTACTCTTAATATGCAACTAATTCGTTTACATTTTCTGAGCCTTGCGCCGAAATTTTAAAAAGACGTTGACACTGACTGTAAGTTAATACCGTCAACATGCGTGAATTGTTGAAACTGAGTTTAATTTGTGAAGAATCTTCTAGAAAGTTTGAGCAAATATATTGTGAATTTACATGTTGACTGAGTACACTTAAGACTTTAATGGTGAACTAATTTACATTAAATGCTCTTATTGAAATCAAAGGTATTAACATCCCAAAATTATTTCTATAACAAGATCTTAAATTCAAGTCAGTATGAGCCACAAGAATTATAGTTATACTTCTGCATTATTGTGTTAATACATAATATATAATAAATTGCTGACTCCAATCAATAGTGAAATACATTAATAATAACATATATTTTATAAGTACATTTGTTGTCGGTATTATAGTTTGTAATTTAGATCTTTTTTCAAACTTTGAAAGATAGTAATAAATTAAAGGTACACTGAAAACACTATCCAACAAAAAATGGATCTGGTTGGGCTTAACGATAAATATTTTAGTCACTAGATGTGGAGTAATTTGACCGCATTATTTCTGGGGAAAAAAGTAATTATTTTAGCTGAAAGATTATATTCAATTTTTAGAATATCCTGAAAGTGTTATGCAATTTCTTCCCATAAGTAAGGTACAAGTATTAGATGAATAGGTTCTAAAACAGCTAACTGGACTGTTAAAGGTCAGTGATGATGCCTTCACTTAAAGTTTGTTAAATGTTGCCTCGTATGTTAACAAAATAAGAGGAAAACGACAGAAAAAAAATCACAAACTTATGCGGACAAGGAAAAGTAAATCAGCAGAGTTAAGAGAGTTGAAGTTTTCCATTTGTGTTAACTTTTTTTTCCATTTGTGAAGCTTGTATCAGTTTCCTGACACAAAAACAGAGTAGTATACAAATGAGAGGTTTTACTTTTTTCCTATTTCTATGAAGTAACTCAGATGCTAACATTCTTCTCTTTGTTAATATTTGTGAAAAAGTAGACATGAGTAAAACGCTGCACTGTTAGAAGAATGGACTATTCAGCTCTGAGGATTGCTACACCCTCAAAAAGGAGTAAGACACTTCACAAACTTTGAACTAAAAAAGCTGATTTTAATTTGTTAGGACCTTGTTAAAGTCATTATTGATGAACTTGTGCAGCATCCACAGTTGCAAAATAAAATTCCAGTTCAGTGAATTTAATGAAGAGAAGATTTCAAAGTATTCCACAGCAGCGAAAGTAATGAAGAATTTTCTGTCCAACAGAATGCATATTGTGGCTATTAACAATAGTGCATAACGTTTAACGTAAAAACATCCCCAGGTGTTTCACAAATAAGAATTTATGAGGACATCAAACCATGGATGGAGAAATTAGGTGACCAATAGCTTGATTAAAAAGATTGGCCTGGAATTTGCGGTCAACGGCAAAGCAACGGCACTCACCTCTGACCTCAAAGAAAGCTGCCCACAAAAGATCTAACGATCTCAGTGTTGTGAATTTCACTTCTCCCAACCTTAGTTTGAATCTGGCATCAAATCAAGCGAATATGCAGCATCCAGCAACTTTGATGTCATCAAGCTGGCTAAGCAACCAATGACATTAAGGAATTCTCACAGACAGCAAACCAGGAAGTAAAATGAACAGATTATAATTTACTTTTTCTAAGTATTGCAGAGAGTGACGGAAAAATTGGGACATACACATAGGATTAAGGTAGAAGCGAAAATATCATACAAACGTAAAAACATTTTTTTAAACCAGTGTAATTTTTTATCTTATTAATGGAAAAAATTGACATTCCACAAGCATAAAATTCGTTTTTTAGAGCTAGAAAGCTATTAAAAACACAGTTCCACCCCTTTCAAGGATTACTGTTAGGGAGTTTTAACAGCGATATTCCATCATAAAAGGGGAAGTTTTCATCCTTGTATTTGATTTAAACTGATTTCCAGCTATGGGGTGGGGGGGTTCTCAGGGCAACCTGTGGCAGAGCGGGGAATGACTTACCGCAATTTCAAGATTTCCGCATTTATTTGAACATGCGTTAAATCCTGAAGTTACGGTCAGATTCAGAGGGGTAATGATGGCGAATGCTGACAGTTTCACCTTCATTATCACTGCAAGATCTGAACGGTGAACTATAAGAAGGTTTTTAAAGCTGGAGGGAGAAATGGAGTGGGAAAGGGTTTTATTCTTATCCATATTTCAGAAATGCAAATATTATGTTAAAACAAAATGGAAAACTTTAATTCTCCTAACACTTGCCTGATTTACACCACATTTGCAATTTTTTTGAGATCATACTCTTATTTTGTTGACATTTCCCCCCCGACTATAATGAGACAACAGCATAGCAACTGGAAATGGAGTCATCATCACATTTCAGCAGGAGGATAAGACAACCTTGGGAATACAGCGATCATAAGACTCCGTATGACTCACAGTAGGTGTAACCTCAGGTAGTAAATGTACTACAACAAAGCCAGCTACTAGGGCATAGTGACTAAGCAGTGCATAATGAGGGTCAAGCTTACCAAAGAGGCTGTGGCTCATGTATTCCACGTGTGCCACAAATACCTGCTTGGAAAGTTAACTGTGTGCTATGTACTACCAGTGACATTAAAGGTTACCATCTACACTCACCTTTTATAGCACATCTTCCAAGCACCCACAGGTAAAAGCTTCAGACTCAACCTTTTTTGGGGCTTTTGAACATTTGACACTTTTTACTGTATAATGAGAGAATGACAGACTATACATTAGAAGTGAATTAATTTTATTTAGTTGTGCAGTAGTGGTATGTTTACTGTGTTTTGGTGTTGTGTTTTCCCCTTGAACATCACAAATGTCTCCATGCTGGTTGTTGATATGGCCTATTAATAATTCCCTAGCTGAGGGAATAGAACTGGTGGGTGACTACATTGACAACTGGCAAGCTGTAGGACAAATGGAAAGATGCTGTTTTTACTGCACCCAACTCTGATGTGTCAAAGGTCAGAAAGGTGAAGGATAGAATACTAGAGCCTAGTCTTCAGTCGCTTACAAATCTTTATTTACAGGGACACACATTACATATGGTGTATTTCCAAGGTAAGCTTCCTTCCCGAGCTTGCTCTCATATATAGGAACGCAAGAGAGTCCCTAATTAATACCCACCACCTGAATACAATTAACAGCCAATTGATATACACCACCTGAACACAATTAACAGATTTCCTTCTCTCTCTTTAAATAAAATATATTTTTTAACTATATATCTATTATATATATATTTTATTTATATATACAACCAACATTTTTAAAAGAAGACTTCCATACTCTGTACAAAGCATTGTGAGATGACCATTCTCCAGGACCCCTAATAATTTCTTCGTACATGCACTTCTTTTAATAAAGCAATCCGACAATTGGTGGCTTGGATCCACCCATTTAATTTTAGAGATTTCCTTTCTCTCCAGCATTTGTTTCAAGTTAGCGAGATCAATCCGTAATCTTTTCTCACTCACATTTTTTGTAGAGTGTACATTATTCCACAATGAATGATTGTCTACATAACATTCAATGGGTATACTATCTTCAGTACTCCCATTCTACAGGATGTCACTCAAGATATTTGCCAAATAGAATACCATATCCGCTGCCTCCACAAGAGCCAGTGTTTCAGCAGCCAGAGTACTTTAAACAACCCTTTTTATTTTCTCAGCTTCTCAGGCTAAAGAACAACATTTCCCATTCACACCCGCAAGAAACACTATGGCCAGAATTTTACCGGTGTTGAGAGGGCGGGCTTGGAGGCAGGTCAGCTGTCAAAATTGAAATAATTGATAGCGGGTCAGGAGACTGCTGTCAACCCGCCTCCACATTAGTCTCCCAGGAGTTGGTCTATCAACGGTTAATAGACCCGACACCAAGTGGCGGGGGAGGCAATTTATATAATTAAGAGCTAGTTAAAAGACAATTAAAAACAATTTTACCCTCCATTTTCTAGCTTTTTGACAAGGTTTGGGTGCTCAGGATCACATCAGGTAAGTAAGTCGGGTTTTCAATAAGTCTACATTCTTCTGAATAGTTGACAGCTGCAAATGTGGTATAAAAGCTACCATTTCACAGCCGTTCACTTTCCAATCTTAGAAGTTGGAGCCTTCAGGATTTGGAATGCACTTTTGAGCTTTATGCAGGTTCGAAGAGTTTGGAGTAAACTCTCTGTCCACTGTCACCTCTTTGGAACAACCTCTCTTACCATTGACAGATTGCTACTGTTACCTCAACTTCAGCTGCCAACTATTCCATCAGCATCGGTGCCCTTGAAAAATCTTACCTTGGTCCTCCAAATCCCACCACGATCAACACCAGCATCACCAGGCACATCAGCAGCACCAAAAACTACACCAACCTTCTCCGCAATCACTTGATGCTACACAGGACACGGGGCATCAGCACCTGACCATATTGCTGCTCGGGAACCAGGGATGGCCACATCGTGGCCAGATTTATTTTAGTTGATGCTGTACACCCTGGCTGCCACATGATGTGCCAGGTTGGCACCACCCCACACCAGCATCATAAAGCATCCCTGCAATGCTCAAGCCATTCCTTTCTCATTCATCACCATTGTGGGGTGTACTGTTCTGTCTCACCATTCACCACAACTCACTAAGCTACTTCCAAAGGACACAAGAATGCAAAGTGTTGAAAATAGAGGTTTCAATGTTTGACAACTCATTAACAGAATATTTACACGAACATTGGCTAAAAGACCCAAGTGCCTACCCTTGTGTGTTGTTAGTTGGTATTATTAGACTAGGATGAGGGTGAGTGTGAGGGGTGGCTAGTGAAGTTACAATGTGTAGATAGAGAGGAATGGGTGGAGGTGCAAGGTAAGTTGGTGTAAGTAGGGTAGGAAAGACAGAGTGATGGGGATGTGATGAGTGTAACAGCAAGATGAGGTTGAGTGTGGCTTTGCAGTAATGTTTTGTGATCTACTGAGATCATTGAAAGGTTTGCGCTACTGCAGCCAGGTCCTCCTGACGACATCCCTGCTTGTGTCCTCCTGTGCATTGTGCAACCAAGCTGCGTTGGTCTCCTGGGGAGGTCTCTTCCGCCCATTGAAAGGGAAGAGTGCCTCCCTGCATGCTGTGACTCGCTCCATAAGCATATAGAGGGAGTCATGGGAGAGCCTGGGTGCAGCCGGGCACCTTTGTGCAGTGATTGTCAGTGTTTGCAGCACCTCAATGCTGTAAAACACTGACATCACAACAATCAAAATCAATGTGGACATGGTCTCTTTAAGGAAGCCGGCTGAAGTCATCAGACCCACTTGCTTTTAATTGGCCGGGAACCTCGCTGGGAGGGCTTAACAAGTCCCATCATCATAGAATTACTTAAAGAGAGCAGGCTGCATCCAGGAGCGGGCCAGAACCTTACTAAAGATACCGGCCGCCCCGAACTCGCCACGGTTGGTGAAATCGCGGCCTGTGAAACCAGCTGCACTAGAATACCCATCAGGAAGATTAGCATGTGAAGCATTGCTAAAGATAATGAGCTTCATGTTTTTTGGGTCAGCTAAGGATGGGAACTTAAGTACTCATTTATCCAGATTTAATTTTTATAATGTTTATTTGCTCTCAAAAAATTCTCTACTGTGGTTCATTGAAGTAATTAACTCCAACATACCAAAACTAGCATCTGGTCTCGTCTGAGTGCACAACTGATCAATCAAGCTTCACAATTGCTCTGTCTCTTCTTTAGATATAACATCACCTAACTGTGATGACCTAGAACAATTAACTGGGATGGGAGTTGTTATGTATGCAATAAAGGTTCAAACTGAGTACTGTTTAACTCAGCAAGGTACAACCTTGGCTCTGCTTTATTTAGGCCCAAAGTGCTTGACTCTCAAAATGGCTGGCCTTTTATATCTGAGCAGCACCATGTACATGCTGCTCAGTGGCCTCCAACAATGACGCCATCTGGTGGCTACAAACAGATTGTACATACATGACAATACCCCCCCTTTGAGATCTTATCACAATCTTTCACAGGTTGAGATGGTCCGGTACTTTGCGCTCCCGGGTTGACCGTCTCAGTTCGATTCCAGCCTTGGGTGAGTGTGCGCGGTCTGTTGTGGCAAATGGCTGGATGACTGACTTGTTGGGGGTGGCAGTGGCCATGTCAGGAATTGCAAGTCCATTTTTATTGAAGTGGTCTGTGATGGAAATTCCGGGTTCACTGATGACCCTTGCGTCCTCTGAAGACTGCTGGTAGGTTGGTTGGTCGTCGATGGTTTCTTTGTCCGACTGTTCTGGCTCATCTGTGTGCTTCAGCTTTGTCTGATCCATGTGTTTCCTGCATGTTTGCCCATTCTTCAGCTTAATAACGAATTCTCTGTTGCCCTCCTTGGCCATGACTGTACCAATGATCCATTTGGGACCCTGACCGTAGTTCAACACATATACAGGATCATTAACAGAAATCTCGTAAGACACAGTTGCGCGATCATGGTACCCTTGTTGACTTTGTCTTCTGTGTTCAACGTGATTATTTAAATCCGGGTGTACCAGAGATAGATTGGTCTTAAGACCTCTTTTCTTCATGAGTTCAGCAGGCGAGACCCCTGTGAGTGTGTAGGGTCTTGTCCTGTAACTCAGCAGTATGCAGGACAAGCAGGTCTGCAGTGACCCTTGGGTTACTCTCCTCATGTTTTACTTGATAATTTGTACTGCACGTTCAGCTTGCCCGTTGGACGCAAGCTTGACCGGTGCTGACCTTACATGTTTTATGCCATTTCACAAACTCCTGAAACTCCTGACTGGTGAAGCATGACCCATTGTCACTCACTACTATGTCAGGCAGACCATGTGTCACGAACATGACATTGAGATTCTCTATGGTTGCCGTGGACGTGCTGGATGACATGATTATGCATTCTATCCACTTCGAATAAGCGTCCACCACCACTAAAAACATCTTGCCCAGGAAGGGACCTGCAAAATCTACATGGATGCTGGACCAAGGTTTGGATGGCCATGACCACAGACTCAGCAATTCCACTGGAACTTTGCTGAGCTGCATGCAAGTGTTGCACTGATGCACGCATGATTCCAGCTCAGAATCAATTCCTGGCCACCATACATGGGACCTGGCAATGGCCTTCATCATCACTATGTGTGCTGTGTAACTCACGCATGAATGTCTCTCTCTCTTTTTTGGGCATAACAACGTGATTGCCCCACAATATGCAATCTGCTTGAATAGACAGTTCGTCCTTGCGAAGAATGTATGGTTTGGCCTCCTCGCACATTTACTTAGGTATGGCAGACCAATTCTCTTTGAGGATGCAACCCTTTACCATTGATAAAATCGGGTCCTGGCTGGTCCAGGTCTTAGCTTGTTGAGCTGTGACATGGGTCCTTCACTCTCAAAAGCATCCATGATTAACATTAGATCTGCTGGTTGTGGCGTTTCTATCTCCGGTGTGGGCAACAGTAACTAGCTCAAAGCATCGGCACAATTTTCTGTGCCAGGTCTGTGGCGAATGACATAATCATAGGCAGATCATGTCAGCACCCACCTTTGGATGCGGGATGAAGCGTTGGTATTGATACCTTTGCTCTCAGAAAACAATGAAATGAGTGGCTTGTGATCAGTCTCTAATTCGAACCTCAGGCCGAACAGATATTGATGCATCTTTTTAACACCGTACACACACGCTAAAGCTTCTTTTTCTACTATGCTCTTTCCACTTCAGACAAATTTTTGGATGCACCGTTATATGACACATCAATTTGGGCACTGCCAATCACCTTTATCAGTTCTTTGGTGTACGTGCACAGCTTGGCGTTAACAGGGCTCCGCCTGGGCCTCACAGTGCCCCCCCCCTCCCCACAATGAAGCACTGCCTGAGGAGCTCCTTGGCCAGGCGGCTTGGAGTCAGGAAGGGGAAGGGGTAGAGGTGGGGGTGAGAAGGGGGGGTTGGCGGGAAGGGTTGGTTTTTAAATAAATACTTATGATTTCAGACAAATGTTCAGTTTAAATGTTTTTTATTCAACAAAATCTTGTTGCGCATTGGTTCAGATAGCTGCACCGTTACACGCTGGTGATTCCTTAACATCAAAGGGTATAATAACACTTAACTTCAATCAACTTAAACTTTAACTGTCACCAAGGTGATGCCCACTAATGATGTATGACCTGCACACCCAGCAGTGTGTCAGCCTTGTAACTATCACCAACGTTCTTTCAGGCAAAGCGTTCATTTATGAACTCCTGACGTAAGAGTTTTGCAGCTATCATGCCACCACGGGCCCTTTCATGTGGCCTACATGGGGAGGGAGCATGGCTTCAATGTCAGCCTGATTGTCTCAGCCGATGTCAGCGTCCACCTCCTCGTCCTCTTCCTCTCTCTTCTGAGGTGGACTGTCAGACTCTTCTGGCAATTCTTGTCTCTTCCTGATAGCCAAGTTGTGCAGCATGGCGCACACCACCATGAATTGAGCTACCTGCTCAGGGTGGAATTGGAGCTTACCTCCTGAGTGGTCCAGGCATCTAAAGCGCTGCTTAATCACTCCAATTGTTTTCTCCACAATATTGCGAGTGGCTCTGTGGCTCTCGTATTGCTTCTCGGCTTCGGTGTGGGGGTCACGCAGTGGGGTCATCAGCCAGGTGGCGAGGCCATATCCTTTGTCACCAAGCATCCAGCATTGACCTTGTGGCTGATTGTTAAACAAGTCAGATACATTGCTCTCACGCAGGATGTAAGCATCATGGATGCTGCCCAGAAATTTAGCATTCACTGCCATACTAATTTGCTGGTGGTCGACAACGAGCTGTGCATTCAGGGAGTGGAATCCCTTGCGGTTCCTGAAAACCTCTGCATCCTGAAAAGGTGCCCGCATCGCGATGTGCGTACAGTCTATTGCTCTCTGCACCTTGGGAAAGTTAGCAATTTGGTGGAATCCTAAAGCCCTCTCAGTCTGAGCCTCCCTGGTCATAGGGAAGCTGATAAAGTCCATCCTCTGTGCGTACAGGGCTTCAGTGACCTGTCTAATGCAGCAATGTGTCGCATGCTGAGACAGACCGCAAATGTCACCAACTGAGGCCTGAAAAGAACCGGCGCGTAGAACGACCGTGCCACGGTGACTTTGACCTCGATGAACAGTGCAGTACTGACTGGTGCTGACAGGCTGCAGATCTCCCCTTATGAGCTGGCATACCTCAGTGATAACCTCTTTGTGGAAGCGCAGTCCCCGAAGGCAGGTGGTGTCGGGCAAGTTGAGGTAAGACTGCTTCTTCCTGTACTTGCGGGGGGTGTAACGTCTGGTCCTCCTCATCAGTCTGGCATGTCTTACATCAGGCACATAATGCTGTGGAGCATACCTTCTACCATCTCGAGTCTGCAGCATATAATTGGTCATCAAGAGAGGGTGAGAAAGGACAGGCCCCATTGCAATAGCTCTCTGTTTTCCACCGATTGGTCACAAAGAATGAATGTCCCGATGAAGACACCTATTAAATTCCAATCGTTCACAGTAAGATAAAGATGTTTGTTTACATCACCTCCAAAGACTTCCAGAGTACATCCAAACTCCCCCGAGGTTGAAGCAGAGCAGCCTTTTAAAGATGCGACATGTGATTTAGAACATGGCGTCCATAACGCTGTGAGTAGTTCAGGTTAGTTCCACTTTTTCCTGGCGGTTTTTTGGGCGAGCGATATTGTGGGCTAGATGTGTGCGAGGTGGTGAAAGTGACGCTGGGCGATCTCCTGGGTGTTAGTTTTGGCAAATGTGATCTTTACGATAAAATTAAGTGGGCGATCGGTATTATTGAATCTTGACGTTAATTACGTGCAGAAAGTAACGCTGGGCGATATTATGGGCGTTGGTTTCGCCCATTCTGATGATTCTGTCCAAAAAAGTATTATTTTTTTTTCCTGCCGTTACACACATGGGGAAAGTAATGTTCGGCGATAAGTGTCCAAAAAATGGGCGTCAGTTTCCATTTTGTGGCTAAATGGGCGCTATCTTGGCGTTTTACGTCATTTCAGCATTAAAATGTATGTTAGGTGGCGTTCTGCATGCAAAAAAAGTGGAAAATCTAGCCCCATAGCTTTCCTTCCCCATCTGCTGCCTCTTTAGGCAGTTTCAGAAACGCTTCTCTCTGAAAAGTATCGCCCTGCAGAAATGTGGCTATTATGTCAAATAACCTAAACTCCCATGAATATATGAAGATAAAAGTCAAAAAGATTTTTAAGATTACTTTTCCAGCTGTGGGATAGTCCACTCTAACACCTGTATCACCCAGTTTTTCTTCAAAACCATAGCTATCAATCTCCCTTTGGCTTTATAAGTCCCATCTGCAAGGACTTTTTCAGTGTAAACCCATCTATGCGACAAAGTAGGTTGACCATTATCTGGTACCTCAGAATAAACTCAAAATTCTTTCCGACTATCCAACACTCTTTGTTTTGCTTCTCTTACTCATTTATCGTCAATTTTATTGGCAGCCACCAAAACTTCATGATCATGAGGACTTCTACTTCTAATTCTGTTACGTGACTGTTTGGTAGTTTTTAATTTCATTGATTCTACTTCCACTTCTATGTCTGTAGGAACTATCATTGCAAGATCGCCCTCTTGCACTATTGGAGACTCTTTCTCTAGTCCGTGATCGTTTTCTGACCTGAGAGTCACTTCCAGACACCTTATCACTACTTGTACTGTGCTTTCTTACTTTCCACTCCTTCATCCCATTCTGCCAGTCCATGGACCTTGCTTCTTGGCCATCATTCTGAACATTCAACCAAAATTTAAAGATATGCCTGCACATCCCAAATTGTCGCATCTCTCCATTCATTAGTCACTTCTGGAACATATGTCAACCGTGTACCCACTTTGGGTAATTGTTCTGTGGATGTGATAGTTCTCACATTACCACTGTCAAACCCTTGATCTACCTCATTCTGTTCCTCATGAATCTCATTAAAGAAATTGAACATTTGAGGTACAAGGTGCCTTGGTAACTTTCATTATCTGCTCAGAGTCCAAGGTTTTATAATTGATTCTAATTAATCGTGAGGAATGAACTGTAACAATTTGATTGCCATGTTTGACAAGTACTGTCTTACCATCACAACCTAGTACCTTACCAGGATGTTGTTCATTCTCCAAGACCTTCGCTTTTATAGTACACCAAATCCCCTGAATTGAACTCTATCTCAGTGCTCTACAAATTTTCTCTGATACTTCAGCCTTGATAAAAACCTATCTCCCTGCATGCAAGGCATTTAAATGCTCAGAAAAAATGACAACTAATTGTTGTACCTTCTAGACCATTCCTAGGGTTTTAAAAGAAGTGGCTGCAGAGATAGTAGATGCCTTGGTTGTAATCTACCAAAATTCCCTGGATTCATGGGTGGCCCCAGCGGATTGAGAAACCGCAAATCTAACACCTTTATTTAAAAAAGAAGGCAGACAAAAAGCAGGAAACTGTAGACCAGTTAGCCTAATGCCTGTCATTGGGAAAATGCTGGAGTCCATTATTAAGGAAGCAGTAGCAGGACATTTGGAAAAGCATAATTCGATCAAGCAGAGTCAGCATGGTTTTATGAAAGGGAAATCATGTTTGACAAATTTGCTGAAATTCTTTGAGGATGTAACGAGTAGGGTGGATAAGGGGGAACCAGTGGAAGTGGTGTATTTTGATTTCCAAAAGGCATTCAATAAGGTGCAACATAAAAGGTTACTGCACAAGATAAAAGTTCACTGAGTTGGGAGTAATATATTAACATGGATAGAGGATTGGCTAATTAACAGAAAACAGAGAGTCGGGATAGAAACATAGAAAATAGGTGCAGGAGTAGGCCATTTGGCCCTTCGAGCCTGCACCGCCATTCAATAAGATCATGGCTGATCATTCCCTCAGTACCCCTTTCCTGCTTTCTCTCCATACCCCTTGATCCCCTTAGCCGCAAGGGCCATATCTAACTCCCTCTTGAATATATCCAATGAACTGGCATCAACAACTCTCTGCGGCAGGGAATTCCACAGGTTAACAACTCTCTGACTGAAGAAGTTTCTCCTCATCTCAGTCCTAAATGGGTAATTTTCCGGTTGGCAAACAGTAACTAGTGTGGTGCCACAGGGATCAGTGGTGGGGCTTCAACTATTTACAATCTATATTAATGACTTGGATGAAGAGACCGAGTGGAATGTAGCCAAGTTTGCTGATGATACAAAGATGGGTGGGAAAGCAAGTTGTGAGGAGGACACAAAAAATCTGCAAAGGGATATAGGTAGACTAAGTGAGTGGGAAAAAATTTGGCAGATGGAGTATAATGTGGGAAAGTGTGAGATTATCCACTTTGGCAGAAAAAATAAAAAAGCAAATTATTATTTAAATGGAGGAAAATTTGCAAAGTGCTGCAGTGCAGAGGGACCTGGGGTCCTTGTGCATGAAACACAAAAAGTTAGTATGCAGGTACATCAAATAATCAGGAAGGCAAATGGAATGTTGACCTTTATTACAAGGGGAATAGAGGATAAAAGCAGAGAAGTCCTGCTACAACTGTACAGGGTATTGGTGAGGTCACACCTAGAGTACTGTGTACAGTTTTGGTCTCTTTATTTAAGAAATGATATACTTTCATTGGAGGCAGTTCAGAGAAGATTCACTAGGTTGATTCCGGAGATGAGGGGGTTGACTTATGAAGAAAGGTTGAGTAGGTTGGGCCTATACTCATTGGAGTTCAGAAGAATGAGAGATGATCGTATTGAAACATATAAGATAATGAGGGGGCTTGACAAGGTGGATGCAGAGAGGATATTTCCATTCATAGGGGAATCTAGAACTGGGGGGCATAGTTTCAGAATAAGGGGTCGCCCATTCAAAACTGAGATGAGGAGGGATTTCTTCTCTGAGGGTTGTAAATCTGTAGAATTCTCTACCCCAGAGGGCTGTGGCGGCTGGGCCATTGAATATATTTAAAGGAGGCAGACAAAAAGCAGGAAAGAAAATTTTGAACGATAAGGGAATAAAGGGTTATGGGGAGCGGGCAGGGAAGTGGACCTGAGTCCATGATCAGATCAGCCATAATCTTATTAAATGGCGCAGCAAGCTCGAGGGGCCAAATGGCCTACTACTGCTCCTATTTCTTATATTCTTATGGACTAGAGCAGGAGGATTATCACAAAGAACAGAAGATAATTTGGTATTGCGCCCATAGACAAGTTGGTAAGGACTATATCCTCTAACCATCTGAAGAGAATTCTTTGTGTGAACTGCCCATGCTAGGGTAGTTGACAATATATACTCTGATCCATCAGCCAAATTTTTACACACCGTCATGTAATCAATCTCAGCATGTTTCCTTTCACAAAGATCATTGCTAAAAGGGCTCTCAGCGGCTGTATTCATGACAATGATATTCATATTCTCATGCATATCACTGAACTCCTCGTTAGCGAATTCACCTCCATTATTGGTCAAAAACTTTGCTGATGTCCCAAGTCCAGTGCCTATCCATTTTTCCAGAATTTTATCTATAATAACCTCCTTCTCCTTACTATATATTGGTGTAGAAATACTAAATCTCATAGCCAGATCAGTAAAATATAAGATGAAAAAATTTCTATCTTTGACCCATACTTTCAGATCCATGGCAACTACCTCGTTAGTCATGTGCCAATGGAAGAATTACAATAGTACGTGGAGGCGTTCTTCTATGATTCCAACAGATTTCACAGTTCTCACTAATCTCTTTCATTATCCTCATCAGCTACACCTGCATCCTTTAGCAAGATTTTTAAACATTGACAGGTAGGGTGGGCAAATTGTCTATGTAACTTTAAGATAATTTGTATTTTTCTTATCCTTATCACCTGATGCCATTAATACTTGGCTAATACTCTGAAGAGAAACATCAGGTTTTGTTAAGGGGATACAAAAATGTCCTGACTGGGTAAACTGAAGATCAACCGATTTCCCCAAAATAATTGCTTTATCGTGTTACATGTCAACTTTCATTTGTGCCTTTTTCATGGAAGGTTTGCACAAAGGCTTAGGTATCTCACTAGAGACTTATAAAATGGTTTACTTCTGCTATCTTACATGGAATTACCACTCTCGAGTAACCTCAAGTTGTTGACATCTCCAAACCCAAAGCATGTAGTACTTTTATATTCCTTAACCGTGCGTCGATCATCATTGCTTAGTGGATCAAGATAGCATTTTATCCAATCTACTCCACAAACAGTTGAAGTACATGCACATTAAAGGAATCTGTGACTAATACATTCATCACAGGATTTAAACTCTGGGGAATTTGCTACCTAATGAGACTTAGAAACACATCTAAAGCATCTATTGACTTTTTTCCTTGGGCATTCCTGGAATTCATTATCACTGTCCCAATTTTGTCTTCTGCTGATATAACCGTATTTGTTGTACATGCTTTCCTCACCATTCTGTCTGTCTTTAATCCTTCCATTACAATGACACCTGCGTCCGGTATCTGGAATATTTCAAAATCTGGTAATCATCGAATCTTCCGTTCATTGTGTCACAGCGGAATGCCCCATTTGTGCCTTGAAGGCTGAAGGGAATGACTGTATCCCCAGGAATTATTTTAAGGCAGTAGAATCTGATCCAACAAAGTCTCCTTTTCCGAGAACTGGACGCCAATTAGGACCAGTTGCCTGTCCATATAAGAACATAAGAAATAGGAGCTGAAGTAGACCATTTGGCCTTATCCCAGGAACCAGTCGAGTGAACTTTTGTTGCACTCCTTCTAAGGCAAGAATGTGTTCCTTATGTAAGGAGACCAGAACTGGCGAGTTCCACATTCTCACCACTCTTTGGGTAAAACATTTTCTTCTGTATTCCCTATTTGATTTCTTGGTGACTATCTTATAAAGATGAAACTAGTAGCTGTGGCCTCACCAATGCCCTGAAAAATTGCAGTAAGACTTATTTACTCTTATACTCTAATCCCTTTGTAACAAAAGCTAAGATACCATTTACTTTCCTAATTGCTTGCTGTACCTGCATGTTAACTTTCTTTGATTCATGTACAAGGACCCTCTGCATGCAAACATTTCCCAGTCTCTCATCATTCAAAAATATTCAGATTTTTTGTTTTTCCTACCAAAGTGGATAACTTCACACTTCCTCGCATTGTATTCCATTTGCCATGTTCTTGACCACTAAGTCAACCTGTCTATATCACTCTGCAGCCTCTTTGCATCCTCCTTCCCATCTAACTTTGTATCATCTAAGTCATTAATATAGATTGTAAATAGCTGAGGCCCAAGCACTGATCCTTGTGGTGCCCCGCTAGTTACGGCCTGCCAACCTGAAAAAGTCCCATTTCTTCCTACTCTCTTGTTTTCTGTCCATTAACCAATCCTCAATCCATACCAATATATTACCCCAATCCCAGGAGTCCTAATTTTGTGCGATAACTTCTTGTGCGGCACTTTATTGAATGCTTTTTGAAAATCCAAATACAGTACATCCACTGGTTTCCACCTTATCCATCCTACTAGTTTCATCTTTATAGGTTAGTCACCAAGAAATCCAATAAGGAATACAGAAGAAAATGATTTAACCCAAAGAATGGTTAGAATGTGGAACTCGCTACCACAGGGAGTGGTTGAGGCAAATAGTGTAGATGCATTTAAGGGGAGGCTAGACAAGCATATGAGGGAGATGGGAATAGAGGGTTATGCTGATAGATTTAGATGAGGAAAGACGGGAGGAGGCTCAAGTGGAGCATAAACGCAAGCAATGACTGGTTGGGCCGAATGGCCTGTTTCTTGTTGTATATCCTATGTAATCATATGTAATATGTAATGTAATCTTAAAAAAACTCTAACAGATTGGTCAAACATGATTTCCCTTTCATAAAACCATGCTGACTCTGCCTAATCATATTATGATTTTCTAACTGCCCTGTTACCATGTCCCTAATAATAGATTCTAGCATTTTGCCTACTACTAATGTTGGGCTAACTGGCCTATCGTTCCCCGTTTTCTTTCTTCCTCCTTTTTTAAATCGTGGGGTGACATTTTCTATCTTCCAATCCTTGGGGACTATTCTAGAATCTAGAAAATTCTGGAAGATTAAAACCGGTGCATCCACTATTTCCGCAGCTACCTCTCTTACCTCTAGGATGCAGGTCCAGGGGATTTGTCGCCACTTAGTGCCTTATAGAAAATAGGTGCAGGAGTAGGCCATTCGGCCCCTCGAGCCTGCACCACAATGAGACACCTCAGCACAATCTAGTAATTTAAACGCTGGTACCGATCCAGGGATTCCCAAATTGAACTTTGTCAACCTTTTGTACAATTTGTTAAAGTCCATGATATACTCTTTCATTGAATAATTGTCTGTTTTCTGAAATTTATCAAATTTTGCCCAGGCCTCATTGGCATTTAACAGGTCTTATAAGCTTGTAGCTTTTATCCAGGAATTCTGTTAGAGAGTCAAAACGTTCATCATTATCCAACTGAGTTGCATCCATCTTAGAAAATACTTTACTTCTGATTTTACTTTATTTAGGAAGTGATGATGCCAAGCCAATGCCTTGTTTTCTCTTTGGTAGATTAATAGCCCATGCCCATATATCAACCTCATTCTTCCACTGGTAATATGGTTCAAACTCCGAGAACATTGGAGGGTAATCGCATCGTGACAATTTAAACTTGCTTTCTGCCATTTTCCACAATGGCCACTCAGCTTTCAAGTTTTATATCCCCAAATAATTTACCAGTTTCCAACCTCCACCTTAAGGCAACCATTCTCTGCTACCATGTCAAAGGTCAGATAGCCAGGTGGTAATACTAGAGCCTAGTCTTCAGTCGCTTATAAGCCTTTATTTACAGAAACACACATTACATAACATGCACTTCCTTCCCTTCCCGAGCTTGCTCCCATATATATGAACACGAGAGTCCCCAATTATTAACCCAGCATCTGAATACAATTAACACAATGGACTTGCATCACTTGTAGGGGTCTGCTTTGCTGGAGCCACTATGAGCTTATTGCTTTCAGAGGAAGTGTCTACTGTTGCTAGTTCAAGGCTTTGTGAGGATATAGAATCGTCACTGATATGAGTACTAATCAGCTACTGCTACTCCATGTGTGCCACTGGTGGAGAGCATTGTGTCACAATATCCAGTGATCTGTCTGAGCAAAGAACATTGTTACCTGCAACTATTCACCAAGCAATCTGAAGCTGGTCATTATTACATAATGGAGTTTAGGCACAAAATCTTAATAGCAGCAATGGGACTATTCATGAGAGATGCTCCCACTGTATCTATGAAATGCTTAACCAAGGTTTACACTTCGATGCCACTTGTGTTGCGAAGTCCTCAATGGCAGACTGCAGTGCGTACAACCATTACACCATGGCATTATGTGGGAAATGGAAATAATATTTGGATGCCAGATCTAGTCACTATTCAAATCACCTTCCAATGAGCGCATGGAAGCAAGTGACTTTAAGATGTGATGCTGTTGCTCTAATAGCCTCTGTTGGAAGGTAGGTACACTAAGATCTGTATTCCCACTCACTTAGCTGACTGAACCTCCACCCTCGATCAATCATTTTCCAAGAACCTACCACTTGAAACCCTACCTTGATGCCTCACCTTGTTCTTCTTTCTCTATATCACTATTATCCTTTCCTGTCGTGTGTCTATCTGTGCTAATCCCTGCTTTAAGTGGGTGTAGTGAGTGTTCTTTAGGTCCTCCTGGTCAACCACTGTGTTTTCATTTCTCAGTGAGGAAAGCAGATGGGACATTATGAGTACATATGTTCATTTATCCATTTGATTACTACATCACCACTACTTGCACTATTAGGCAGTTGCGCACAATGTGTAACATACACTAATGTAATATTGTGAAAATCATAAAATATATGATTAATATGAAACATATCAGTAGTTCTGCGTATCCCACCAAACTCCACAGTACCAACTCCCTTCAGATTTTCCCTTCTAAATAAATCAACTATATAGTGTCATAGGGTATACACCCTGCTGTACTCTTCTATTATATCTACGTTTTACAACAGCAACTCACATTTATATATCATGTTTAAGAATGAAAATCATCCCAAGATGCTTCACAGAGTTGCAAGGAAGAAAGTGGATGCTGATCCAAAGGAGAGATTAGGAGGGGTGACCAAAAACTTGGTTAAAAAGGTGGATTTTACAGGGGGTCTTAAAAGAGGAAAGGGAGGTGGAAAGGTTTAGGGAGGAAATTCCAGTGAATGTGACTAAGCAGCTGAAAGCATGCCTACCAATTGTGGGGTGAAAAGCAGGGAGATGCACAAGAGTCTGGAATCAGAGGGACAGAAAACTTGGGGGAGAGATAATATGGCCAGAGGAGGTTACAGAGATAAGGAGTTACAAGACCATGGAATTTAAGCTCAAGGATGAGAAGTATAAATTTGAGGAATTTATCTTGAAACAAAGAGCATTGCAGATTGTGACAAAGTGGCTTGGCCTACAGTAATTCCTTCGTGCTGTAAATTTTCTTTCTCCATCATTATGTGTAACATTTACATAATTCAGCACATTTTATTTCTACTACCGCACTCCTTTCATGGTATCATTTAACTGTGTCCAGACAGCATTTGGAATTTTTCTGTATGTCTATATACATCCTATACTACTATACAGGGCTGTAGTAATACCCGCCCTCCTGTATGGGTCTGAGGCATGGACGATGTACAGAAGGCACCTCAAGTTGCTGGAAATATATCACCAATGATGTCTCCGCAAGATCCTGCAAATCCCCTGGGAGGACAGGTGCACCAACATCAGTGTCCTTGACCAGGCTAACATCCCCAGTATTGAAGCACTGACCACACTTGATCAGCTTCGCTGGGCAGGCCACATAGTACGCATGCCAGATACGAGACTCCCTAAGCAAATGCTTTATGCGGAGCTCCTTCATGGTAAACGAGCCAAAGGAGTACAGTGGAAACGTTATAGGGACACCCTCAAAGCCTCGATGGTAAAGTGCGACATTACCACTGACACCTGGGAGACCTTGGCTGCAGACTGCCCGAGGTGGAGAAAGTCCATCCGGGAGGGCGTTGAGCTCTTCGAATCTCGGCACAAAGAGCATGGAGAGGCCAAGCGCAGGCAGTGGAAGGAGCGCGCGGCAAACCAGTCCCACCGACCCCTTCCCTCGACGAATGTCTGTCCCACCTGTAACAGGGTCTGTGGCTCTCATATCTGACTGTTCAGCCATTAAAGAACTCACTTTGGGAGTGGAAGCAAGTCCTCCTTGATTCTGAGGGACTGCCTATGATGATGATGATGATGTTACAATGATAATTGGCCTTAACTTTGTATTCTTCTTTATTTTGTTCAACTTCTAACATCTAACCAGGTCATCCAAGTAGTAGACACCGCCTTGAAATATTTGGGAGCTGCCCCCTCCCTACCCGTCAAATATGTTGCGTTTCTCTAAAACAGAGGTTACCAGCATATGCAGGACCTCATCAGCAAATCTTCTTTTTCAAATTTGGCATTCAGCCATTTTCCTCCAATATTGCACATTCTGCAGCTGGATTAATTAACTTTTCAACATTTATACCTGTCAAATGCCTTGTTAGCTGCTTGAGATGCATTAAAGGATAATTATTGCAAGTGCATCACGACTGGCTTCTAGTTTTGCATTGCTGCTAATGAAACTGCATTCTCAGGTGTCGTATGTTTCAAAGCTGTGCATTTGCCTGATTTTTGTTAGCTGGTCATTAATTATGCTAAAACTCAGTCATTGAAACCATTTCTTTGAAGGGAAAAAAATTTATTTTCTTAAATGACACAAGTTGTGACTGAAGTCTGTTTAAATTTAGAATATTGTATAATGTTACATTTGGCTTCATTAAGTTCACATGATTTACCGAATAGCTTACTACAATGTGTTGCTTTTATTTCTTTATTGGTCTTCACATTCTGGGACCAATGTTTAGTCTGAGTCAGTTGTATCAATTAAGTTCTTTGATCTAAAGATTATCCACATGACAGCCACAAGAGAGCGATAGACTCCTAAGCTCCCATGGAAATAGTGCCACCTATTGTATTTTGGATCCTTTTAAACGCAATTTGTTATTAAATACGTCAACATAAAAAAAACATACTTTTATTTCTGTTTAAAATTAATTTCCTTATATTCTATAATTAATATTCCATGACAAATTATAGTAACTTTGTTTTTTAAATTTGTTTATGAGATGTAAGCGTCGCTGGCAAGGCCAGAATTTATTGCCCATCCCTAATTTGCTTTGAGAAGGGGGTGGTGGGCCATCTTCTTGAACCACTGCAGTCCATGTGGTGAAGGTACTCCCACAGTGCTGTTACGGAGGGAGTTCCAGGGTTTTGACCCAACAACGATGAAGAAACGGTGATATATTTCCAAGTCAGGATGATGTGTAACTTGGAGGGGATTTAGTGTTATTGAGCTGATCCATTACAATCTTTTGTAGTGGATGTCCATAGCCTCTTTGCCATGTACAATTACAAATATTACAATAACTAATACATCTCCCATGCATTGTTCACAATATTACTCCCGGTGCCACGAGCTAGTGAGTACAGAAATAGAAGGATAGAACAGATAAATGTATGGCTGGCGAGATGGTGCAGGAGGGAGGGCTTTAGATTCCTGAGGCATTGGGACCGCTTATGGGGGAGATGGGACCTGTACAAGCCGGATGGGTTGCACCTCCACAGAGCCAGGACCAATACCCCCACGGTGGGGGGGGGGGGGGGCATTGTTAGTGCTGTTGCGGAGGGTTTAAACTAGTTTGGCAGGGGCATGGGAACCTGAGAATAGATTCAGAAGGGAAGGGAGCAAAGCTGGAATTAGAAAGCAAAAATGTAGAAAGTGAGTTTGAAGGACAGAGGAAACAAGCAGGAAAAAAGGGTAAAAAAATAAATTTAAAAGTTCTTTGTCTAAATGCACATAGCATTTGTAACAAAAGAGATGAGTTGACAGCACAAATAGACACAAATGGTTATGATCTGACAGCCATTACAGAGATGTGGTTGCAAGGTGACCAGGACTGGGAACTAAATATTCAGGGGTATTTGACAATTCAGAAGGACAGACAGAAAGGAAAAGGAGGTGGGATAGCACTGTTAATAAAGGATGGGATCAGTGCATTAGTGAGAAACGATATTGGCTCAGAGGATCAAGATGTTGAATCAGTTTGGGTGGAGATAAGGAATAATAAAGGAAAAAAGTTGCTGGTGGGTGTAGTCGATAGGCCCCCTAGCAGTAGCTACACTGTTGGACTGAGTATAAATCAAGAAATAATGGAGGTTTGTAATAAAGGAACGGCAATAATCATGGGTGATTTTAACCTTCATATTGATTGGACAAAGCAAATTGGCCAGGGTAGTCTTGAGGAGGAGTTCATAGAGTGTATCCAGGATAGTTTCCTTGAATAGTACATTGCAGAATCAACCAGGGAGCAGGTTATCTTAGATCTGGTATAGTGTAATGAGACAGGACTAATAAATGATTTCCTAGTAAAGGATCTTTTAGGAATGTGTGGCCATAATATGGTTGAATTTCAAATTCAGTTGGAGGGTGAGAAAGTTGGTTTTCAAACCAGGGTCCTAAGCTTAAATAAAGGAAACTACAAAGGTATGAGGACAGAGTTGGCAAAAGTGGACTGGGAAAATAGACTAAAGAATGGGATGGTTGATGAGCAGTGGCACACATTTAAGGAGATATTTCATAACTCACAACAAAAATATATCCCAATGAGAAGGAAAGACTGTAAGAGAAGGGATAGCCATCCATGGATAACTAAGGAAATAAGGGAGGGTATCACATTGAAAACAAAGGCATACAAATGGGCCAAGACTAGTGGGAGGCCAGAGGATTGGGACATTTTTAAAAGCCAGCAGAAAATGTCTAAAAAAATGATTGAGAGGGAAGATAGATTATGAAAGTAAACTAGCACGAAATATAAAAACAGATAGTAAGAGTTTCTACAGGTACATAAAAAGGAAAAGAGTGGCTAAAGTAAATGTTGGTCCCCTGGAAGATGAGACTCGGCAATTAATAATGGAGAACAGGGAAATGGCAGAGACATTGAACAAATATTTTGTATCGGTCTTCACTGTAGAAAACACTTAAAAACATTCCAATAGTGGATAATCAAGGGGCTATAGGTAGGGAGGAACGTAATACAATCACCAGCACTAATGAAGTAGTACTAGGTAAAATAATGGGACTAAAGGCAGACAAGTCCCCTGGACCTGATGGCTTACATCCTAGGGTCTTAAAGAAGTGACTGCAGAGATAGTGGATGCAGTGGTTGTAATTTACCAAAATTCCCTGGATTCTGGGGCGGTCCCAGCAGATTGGAAAAGCGCAAATGTAACGCCCCTATTTAAAAAAGGAGGCAGACAAAAAGCAGGAAACTATAGACCAGTTAGTCTAACATCTGTCATTGGGAAAATGCTGGAGTCCATTATTAAGGAAGCAGTAGTGGAAAAGCATGACACAATCAAGCAGAGTAAGCATGGTTTTATGAAAGGGAAATCATATTTGACAAATTTGCTGGAGTTCTTTGAGGATGTAACGAGCAGGGTGGATAAGGGGGAACCAGTGGATGTGCTGTATTTGGATTTCCAGAAGGCATTCGATAAGGTGCCACATAAGAGGTTACTGCACAAAATAAAATGAATGGCGGAGCAGGCTCGAGAGGCCAAATGGGCTACTCCTGATCCTATTTCTTATGTTCTTATGTTGGTGGGAGAAGAAGTGGAAGTGGGGTTGCTTTGGTAAGGGTAGGATTTAAGGTTTTGGTGGGGAAAGAATATTAATAGATATAATGAATTAACCTTTTTCACATAAAGATCTGTCACAACTCCGCTCACGGTAAGTTGCAGGATACAGTCTCTCTTTCCTCTTCTTGTTCTCTCCGTCTCTTTCTGTTCTTTTCTGCTTGTCTCTGCGTAATCCTGTTTCACTCTTTCTTTGTCTTTTCTGTGACTTTCTCTGTCCTGTCCCCTCTTTCCCTCTCTCTCTTTTGTTACGTTGGTGTGAAGTGCGGGTGTTGGTCAGTGAAGGGGACAGACAATGGTCGATGAGGAAATCAAGACAAGATGGCAGGCAGTTTTTGGGATGGAGTAGCAATAGAGCTTGGGGTGCAGACCGACTTTCCACTACCCCTCCTCCCTCATCCCCTCCTCTAACCCCCATTCCCCTTCTCTCACCATTTCCTCTTCTCTTCACTCACCACTTAACACCTCTCCCTTTCTGGTCACCTTCACCCATCCCCCTCTCCTGCACTAGCCTGGCCCCAAAGCCATTTTCCCTAGCATTAAGCTGGGTAACAAACTATTTTTTTTTAACAGAATGTATATTTGTCCTAACTCACTTCTGCACATGTGTCTTCCTTCTGCTTTCCCCGCCCGCCCAGAAACGGAAACGGAACCGGAACTGAACACCATGTTGCCTCCACTGCGTCAACTGAGCCTCCGATCATCTGCAGCTCCAAGCCTCCGATCCATCGGGCCCCGAGCTCATAGCAGCCCCAAGGCCCGGGCAGCCCCGAGCCTCCAAATGCATCCTCCACTGTGTCGAGAGGGGCGGCGGGGAGAGAAGCAGTGAGCAGACGAGTATTGGGGGGAGGGGGTGGGAGGAAGGGGTTGGCAGGGGGGGAGGGAAGAGAGAGAGAGAGCCTTGGTGGGAGGGAGGAGGAGAGAGAGCCTGGGGGGTGGGGAAGAGAGAGCCTGGGGGGGTGAGGGGGGGTAGGAGAAGGAGAGGGAGCCTGGGGGGGATGGGGGAGAAGAAAGAAAGAGAGCCTGGGGGGAAGAGAGAGAGAGAGAAACGGGAAGAGGGATCGGAGGGGATAGAAGGAACTCGGGGAAGATGGATCATGTTCTTCCAAATTCCTGGTGCTTGCAAGCTCAGTGTGTGTGTTACAAGGGACATTGTTGGGGTGGATGAAATCCAGAAGTCACGGCACTGTCATTATTCACTTCATATCCAATAAACCTGTTAACAATCCGTACACAATGCCCCATCTATGGTGGGGGGCGGGAGGGGTGGGGGGTAAGGTTATGCACTTGCACTGGTGTAAGGGACTTCAGCCGGCGGAGGCAGCACTTGCACTGGGAAAGGGACTTTGGCTGGGAGAGGGATGCACTTGCGTTGGGGTAAGGGACTTCAGTTGAAACTTGGTGGCTTTTGGGGAGATCTATCCTCTGTGGCTTCTGAAGTCAAAATGGATCGAATTACAAATTGGAAAGTCAGTCAAAACTTGAGTTGAGCGGTTCCAGTTACACATTCCAGAGGAACTTCAGGGTGTGGATTATTCTCCAAGGGGACCAATCAGCAATAGGTCATGTGATATTGAAGAGCCAATCAGAGAAACGGCTACCATTCAGTTAGTACAAATAAACACATGCTTTTTTAAAAGCATTTACTGTACTATAAATAAAACATAACACAGTAGGCATTGTAAGAAACAAATTGCTGCGCTGCCAGCTCAGTGCTGTGCAACTGGCAAAGAGAAACCAGCAGGTCAAGGGAACAAGTTGCTACCACAAGGAGAGAGGCTTGGGACAGCAGAATGGGGACAGAAGTAGGGCAATAAGACTTTGGATGGCAAGCAGCAGCCGAGGCACTGGTTGGTGTGAAGAATGTGGGTTGGGGGTGAGCTGAGAACAAGGGGATGGTAATGGTTGAGGCCCAAAGTGGTGTGGGGATTGGTCGGGGTGTCAGAGTAGTGGGATGGTGACAAGAGTGAGCTGCGGTGATGGCAGTAGCGGTGAAATGCATTTGGGGCTCCAGTCACAGTGGGAACAGTGGAAGTCTTTGTTTAAATTTTGTTAGAAGTTTGAAAAAAAAGATTACATTTAGAAACTTGAAGGCTTGAAACACTTGAAGCTTGTCAACAGTACACCACCTCGGCTGGAGAAGGATGTGGATGATCTCAAAGTTAATTAGGCAACAGCACCACCAGCCTTGGAAACCAAATAATGGAGGTTTCAAGAAAGGGAAATCAATAAGAAAACAATAAAATGCAACAGAAATGTCCGATAGAAAAAACATGACACAAGTGTGAGCCTGACAGAAAAAATGACAGTTACAAGGAGTAAATGTTACATAATAAGAAATATGCACAAGTGGAAGATTTTTAATATATAACTAGTCAATCTCCTATGGCATTGCGTACACGGAGTGAATAGTAACTGTAGTCCTATGGTGAAGTGGGGTTAGCGGGCAAGAGAATAACTGAATCCTGTGCACAGACATGATTTAGTTCCCACTTTACATTCAAGCATCTTTACTTTTATATAATACTGTGATTTTACATGATGATGGAGACCAAAAAATGCTAGTGGGGGAGGGGAAGGTAGTGGAGAGGAGGGGTAAGTTAGTGGTTGGAGAAGAGTGGAAAAGTCGAGCAGGATTAGAGGACGAGCAGGGTTAGCAAGCCAGTGCAAAGGAGATAGAGCAGGGTTCGAGGCGAAGGGGGAAAAGATAGAGCAAGGTTAGAGAATGGGGGCGGGTAAGGTACAGCAAGATTAGAGAATGAGGGAAGGTAGAACAGGGTTGGGAGGGTGGAGAATTGAGGGCTGCTGAAGATGATGCAGTGGGGAAGCCATCCAAATGCAGGTAGATTATAGTTAGGAAGATATATATTAGATTACTACTCTGGATTACATATGAATAACCAAAATTGACTTCTAAAATGCTAAATGTTACACGATTTCCACAAATCTAATCTGGTGACAAATGCAGATGACAAAAGAAATACTAAAGATTCTCTGAAAGTATCAAAAACATTGATTTGCACTATACATATACATGTAACTGATAATTGAGTTATTTTGGCTACTATTATCCATGTAGCAGCCCTGAAAACTATTTTATTTGGATAGTTATCAGATTAAACATGCAGATAAAGACCGAAGAACTTGCATTAATATAGAATATAACGTCTTTCATGACCTCATAATATCCCATAGCACTTTACAGCCAATTAATTACTTTTCAAGTGCAGTCACTCTTGTACACAGCAGTCAAATTGTGCACAGCAAAATCCCAGAAACGGAATGAGATAAATAGACGGAGAAGCAAAATACTGCGGATGCTGGAAGTCTGAGATAAAAGCAGAAAATGCTGGAAATACTCAGCTGGTCAGGGAGCATCTGTGGAGAGAGAAACAGAGTTAACGTTTCAGGTCAATGACCTTTTGTCAGAACTGGAAAAAGTTAGAGATGTAACAGGTTCTAAGCAAGTACAGAGGCAGGGAACCTCCCCTCTCCCCTTTTCTCTGCCTCTGAATGCGGCAGCCAATTTGCACACATCTTTGCCCCACAAACAGCAAAGTGATAATGACCAGATAATTTGTTTCATTTTCATGATGTCAGTTGAGATATAAATGTTGGCCATACCAGGGAGAACTCTCTTGCTCTTCTTTGATATCGTACCCTGGGACCTTTAACATCCACCTGAGAGAGCAGACGGCACCTCCAACAGTGTAATCTCCCTTGGTACTGCACTGGCGTGTCAGCCTAAATTTTGTGCTCAGGTTGCTGGAGTTGGATTTGAACCCACTGAAACCATCTGACTCTGAGGCGACAGCGCGACCACAAAGCCACAGCTGACATTAAACTATCTAATGTATGCAGAGCATAATGATGAATAGAAACATAGAAACATAGAAAATAGGTGCAGGAGTAGGCCATTCGGCCCTTCTAGCATGCACCGCCATTCAATGAGTTCATGGCTGAACATGCAACTTCAGTACCCCATTCCTGCTTTCTCACCATACCCCTTGATCCCCCCTAGTAGTAAGGACTTCATCTAACTCCTTTTTGAATATATTTAGTGAATTGGCCTCAACAACTTTCTCTGGTAGAGAATTCCACAGGTTCACCACTCTCTGGGTGAAGAAATTCCTCCTCATCTCAGTCCTAAATGGCTTACCCCTTATCCTTAGACTGTGACCCCTGGTTCTGGACTTCCCCAACATTAGGAACATTCTTCCTGCATCCAACCTGTCCAAACCCATCATAATTTTAAACGTTTCTATGAGGTCCCCTCTCATTCTTCTGAACTCCAGTGAATACAAGCCCAGTTGATCCAGTCTTTCTTGATAGGTCAGTCCCGCCATCCCGGGAATCAGTCTGGTGAACCTTCGCTGCACTCCCTCAATAGCAAGAATGTCCTTCCTCAGGTTAGGAGACCAAAACTGTACACAATACTCCAATAGTTTAATTTATACTCTTTACATGAGATAGCCTAGTCTTAAATAACTAGACATAAAAGTAATGAAACAAAGGGTTAGAAATTATATAGCATAGGCATATGGCGCGGACAAGGTTAAAGGAATGATCCCTGTGCCTTAACAGCTGGGCCCTGGGCTCATTGGAATCACACCTTGGGCCTCACTTAATTTAGACTGGTGAGCTATGGATGCCTGTTGCTTAACCTCAGGCAGCTCGCTGGCCAAACGAACATTAATGTCGGGTGACTGTGATGCTGGTAGCAGCCCTCGGGTAAGTGCCAGGAGAAGGGTTGGAGTGTGTTATGTGGGGTGGGCGATCACATTGCCTGAGGATTCCCCGGAGCACATTCTGCTCCCCCTGGCTCCACAGGAAGGTGCTTTTTTATAAAAACATTTTTTTAAACCACCTTACGTTATTCGTTGGTGGCCACGGGGCTGCTGAAGAATCCCGAGTGGGCCACCTATCCCACGTACTAATTTTGAAAAAGGGTCATTCAACAGACCTAATTTACATATTCAAAGGGCCCGGGACGTCTAAAAAATGGGCATCATAAATTTAGCAGTGGGGCCAACACCTGCACAGATTGGAGATAAGCAATGCCGCTGGTAAATTGGTATGCTTTGCGTCCCAAAACAAGCGCAACTCATACCAATTTCAACCCCACATTTTCACATGGAGACAGGGGAGGCAGAGTGTCTGATAAATCATTATTACTTATACCTTTTGCGCAGAATAATGTGGGTGCGGAGAGATTTGCCTTCACCTCATTCACAATTACATTACTCACAGAAAGGTTCAATCAGTGTGTATGGATCTGTAGTATGGTTCTTCAACATCCAGTATATTTCAATATTTGTAGTCTTCAAAATGATTTAGAATACCTCATAATAAGTATGCAGTTTTTAAACTTTGAATTGCTGGTGATCCTTCTCGTAATAATTAAAATGTACATCTGGAAGAAAAAAAGCATTGAAGGTGCTCTGGAGAAGCAAAGTCCTGCCAGGCGTGTGGGTTAGAGAGTAATGCTTATGATTTCGCTTCTGGAACTTGAGTTTATGTTACTCTTGACTCTTACGGTTCCAAGTTACTGGGTGGGGGGAAAATTATGTCCCCTTTACCACGTTGCTCAGTGACAGTGCCTCTACTCCCAGGCCGATGAGGATGCGGGTATCCTGAGGGTGCAGTTTTGTGCCTCTGTCGGCGGGTATGGTTGGTCATGGGTGGGTGTGCCCATGTCCTGGTGCTGAGGGCGTTAATGTTTGGGGGTGCCTGTGCCCTGCTTAGTGAGGGTAGGAATATAGGAACAGGTATAGGCCATTGAGCCTCTCAAGCCTGTTCCGGCATTCAATGAGATCATGGCTGATCTGCGACCTAACTCCATATTCGGCTTCATGGCCCTTTGGCCCATATCCCTTAATACCTGTAATTAACAAAAAGCTATCAATCTCCGATTTAATATTAACAATTGATCTAGCATTAATTGCTGTTTGCGGAAGAGAGTTCCAAACTTCTACCACCCTTTGTGCATAGAAGTATTTCCTAATTCCCCTCCTGAAAGATCTGACTCTAATTTTTAGACTATGCGCTCCTAGTCCTAGAATCCCCAATCAGCGGAAATAGTTTATCTCTATCTACCTTATCTGTTCCCCTTAAATAGCTTGAATACTTGGATCAGATCACCCCCCCCCCCCCGCCTTAACCTTCTAAATTAAAGGGCATACAATCCTTTCGACAGCCCTGTCCGATTATGCTGGTACTGAACAGACACCTGAGTAGAAAGCGCGCCCCCTCACCTCTCTCTGTCTGGAGCGCGCTCCCGATCCCCCCCTGCGCCCGCCACACATACACACATACACAATGGCGCGCGCCCCCCTCACTCAAGACTCACGCCCCCGGCTCGCTCCCTCCCTCGCGCCCCCCCCCCGCCTCATCCAGTCAGCCGTTAGCCAGCGCTCGAGCGCAGTCCGCAGCAGCTCCGCTGGCCGTTCGTTCGCACCATGTCGGTGCCACGCCGACAGCACCCAGGGAAGTAGGCAAAGAGGCAGAAAGGGGGGCGAGGGAGCCGGGGCCGGGAGGACTGCAGTGCCGGGTGGAGGGGAGGGGAGGGGAGGGGAGCCGCCGTGCCAGGATCATACCGGCAGCAGCGATGAAATCAGTCGGCTGAAGCACCGCCGGAGCCCGGATGTTACAACGATGTTGGATAAAAAAGCGGAGGGAAACAAAATAGATGCGAGTGTTTGACTATCATGGGGGTCGGGGGATGAAAATCCGCCTCGTCATTTCGTTTTTAGTCATTTTTTTTGATGCAATACGAAGGTGGTGAGAATGTATGAATTAAAGGAACCCTACGAAGGTAAATATTCCGAAGATCTAATTATAACCATTGCATTAATCGAGGATGCTCGAGATGTAGTGACTTTGAAGGTTTTAATTAATACATCTGACATTTGCCCCGAGCTATTTTGTTTCCTATTTGATTCACGAAACGTATTTCACTTGTTACGAAGGAAAAAATAAAGAGTCTCAGTTATTGTTGTGGTTCAACATAATTTGGTTAAACCTCGACACAGGAGTTTGGCAGGCGGTGTAATGTAGATTAATAAACAATTTGATTTTTAGAACTTTTTACAAAAACAGATTTAATCTGCATAAGGTCTAGGCACCATACTGAACACGAAAATACCGTAGTTATAGATATTGCAGACTTCTGATTAAAGAAATAAAATGTACTCCAATGAAGCATACAGAGTAACAGTTAATGTGGCAGAAAGATACATACGCCGTCCTCTGTTTAAATAAATAATTTTGTTTCAGATTGTGTGTATGTGTAAGGCGGTGGTAACATGAAACCTCACTGAATATATAGCCTTAAAGTGTGTATTTGCAACCAAGCAATAATACCAGCTGTTGAGATAGGTATTATTGCAGTTTTTCATATGTTTCGCTGATCCGACGTCTTTAAACACAACGATTATTCTCTCTTGCATTTGATCTCTTGATTTCAAAAATGGAATCGTTGTATCATTTGGAGGGTTTCTTTAAGCATGTTCTGTATAGTGGACAGTTCGCGCTTTAAATGCAAAGGTCACTTTTATATCTGATTACGTCGTTTTTTTAAATCACAGGAGTAAATTATGCCAGCAACAGACTCCCGCTACCTAGCGACGGACCGGGTCTCGAGTCAAACTCCGAACCGCCGAGGCCAGCAGCACTATCCTGGCAAGCTGCGATTGACGCGGCTAGGCAGGCTAAAGCTGCCGCAACCATGAACTCTACCACCGAATCCAGCAGCGCAGCAGCCCAAAGAAAACGCCAGCAATTCGCCAAGAGCAAGAAGCAGCAGGGCAGTACTGTGAACAACAGGCCGCCCCGTGCCCTCTTCTGCTTAAATCTCAACAACCCCATTAGAAGAGCCTGTATTAGTATAGTAGAATGGAAGTATCCTTTTCCTCTGCTCGTTATCACGCAGATGATCTGCGCAGAAGCTTTGGTATAACACCTTTAAAAATCATTTGCTGCGTGTTCTACTTTTTGAGTGTGTTCCTGCAAGGTCATCGCAGCATTTACATATCGCATGTATAATACGACCAAACATATGGGATATTGTCTTTGCACGCAAAATGATAGCAAATCCTCAGCGAAACTACTGCCAATGGAAATTAAATATATATTGTTATTCAACAAATTGCATATAAGCTCAATATGCTATTCACATCAGCCTCAAATTTTATAGCAACATTTTCTAAAAAAGCAAACAAAATCAATACAAATTGAGTGAACTGAGCGTAATCGAAAGAAATATCCTTCCTTAGAAAACATAGATCTTTATGATATTACAATAGCCCCCAGTTGCACCTATACACTAAATAATTATTCCTGGCAATTTATTTGAAGATGACCACAAACTACCCAGGAATGCTGCTTCACTAAAACTTTTCAATCACTTTCATTATAGATGTTCCCAATTAATAGGAAACGAAATACATGTACTCGCACCATACATTAAAGTTCCGTGATTTAAAATTATTGTAAATATTTAACACAAGTTAAATATATTGGAGTACTACTTTAAATTTTCAAAAAATCATAAAATTAAATATAATTTAACTACCAATTGACTGTCAAAACTTATACAAAGACTGACATGAATCCAGCAATAATAAATTATATTTTACTATCATACTATTATTAGACTAGCAATATAACCTTTAATCAGGAAAATGTTACTATAACAAATTGACACCAATTTTGTTCAAGTTTTCTATATAAAACTTAATGGGCCATCATTTTTGTCAAAATAATGTGGAGGCTAATGGTGCTTGCCATTACTTACACACAAATGATACAGCAACTTCAGATGAGGGGCAGATGCGTGGTTAAACATCCAAAAGTTGCTGTCACAGTTGTGCCACTCCGTTGTTAGCTTCGCAAAGTACATCGCTCTCTGGCTCACTGTTGAAATACATTGAATGGCATGAAGTTGCTGTATTTGCACAGTAGATATGAACTAAACTCTCCACAGAAAGTTTTTTGTCTTGTCCATTGCAGTCGAAGTCTCCCTCGAACAAGGATGACTTGCTTCTGCGAGAGTTCACAGATGTTTCAATGAAGGACCTGATGTTCCAGTCCTGAACTCCAGTTGAGGGGGTGGAAGATGCCTGTGCCTGAATTTTTTTAACGTGTGGTGACTGTTGCACATCAGCCACCACACGGGCTTGACAGAACTAGGCCTTTATCCAGTGGCAAGGATTAACCAGAATGACTGGAGACCTGCTCTGCTGCATGGACCTAGTGCGCACACATATCGCAGTGTGGGCTGGTCCGTGCTGCCCTTGGGCCCTTGGCTCTTCTGGGCCCTGTACCCTCATTCTCTGCACCTTCGCCACGATGCAGTCAAAGTACCCATTTAATAATGTGATATGTGTTAATTACTGCCAAAAAACCTCTCTGGCACTGTTACAAATGTGGTGACTCATTCCTTAGGGGAGATTCAGTTGAGGTGCTAAAAATTCTGGAGGATTTCAATAAAGTAGATAGGGAGAAACTATTTCCGCTGGTGGGAGGGTCGGTAACCAGAGGACACAGATTTAAAATAATTGGCAAAAAATGGTGCAAAGGAAATTAACATTGGCTGCTGCATGTTTATTTAGAAAATCATTTTCCTTCAGATTATTCTTTCGGTTAAATTTATTGGCTCGGATTTTTGCTGTCAAAATGACAGTGAGGCGAATGGCACTTGCCATTATTTAAACGTAAATGGTACACGAACTTCAGCTGAAGGGCAGATGTGCAGTTAAATGCCAATAAGCAAAAGTTGCTGTCTGAGTTGCGCCGTCCACTGTTAACTTAGTGCAAATTGCCTTTTGCTGTTTGCCTTACCATTGAAATGTATTGAATGGTGTGAAGTTGCTGTATTTGCACGGTAGATACAAACTAAACGCGCCATAGAAAGTTACAAGAGCAAGTACCCTTTTAATGACATGATAACTTACTACCAATCAATCAATCAACTAATCGTTCCCTCTCTTTATTTCTCTTTCTGAACCTGATTTGACATTGAATTCACTCACTCTAATTTACACTTCCTTCCCAGTCCTTCCACTGTTAATTTCACAAATCTTCAATCTGATTGGTTAAGGAGATACACAGTTGCTTTCCGTGTTCAATTAGGTCCCAGATGATCTGTTTTCCTCACAGCTCACATTTTCAGCTGCTTGCTATGCAAAAAATTTCAACACCTAAAAGTGCAAGGGCAAGTCAAACCAACGGCAGACACCATTAGATGCGCTGCAACAGCAAATTATGGTCCATAATGTTACTAACATGGTTTATGGTTAGACTGCCAGTCTAATAATTGTATGGTAATAAAATATAATCAATTTTAACTGGCTCAAGATTAGTTTCCTTTTGTATAACTTTTGCCAAAATCAATTGTAGTTAAATTACTATATTTTATCTTGTGCTTTTGGTAATTTAAAGTAGAACCCCAATATATGTGATAACGTGTGCTGGCTATGAAAAATTAAAAAGATTTTAGTCATGAGCAAGACATGGTTTACCCATTCCTTTGACGTTTGATAGTACATGTGTTGGTATTTATTAATTTTTTTTAATTGAAACAATGCATTCCTTAACTAGACCTACAGGCCATTTGATATCTTTATATTGATTGCTATTTTTGCCAACTGTGTGGCCTTAGCTGTTTACATACCTTTCCCAGAAGATGACTCTAATTCAACCAATCATGACCTGGTAAGTGCTCTTTGATTACTTATGTTTAACTGCTGCTAATGTACCTCATTTGAATATGCAATTCAGTTCTAACCACGGGGTCTTTTTTTAAAAGACTATACCATTGTGGTCTAATATTCTGGAAATAGTATTATTACTTGTTTGTTGGTCTTTTGGAGTCAGTGAAGACTCATCATTTATAAATTGGATCTATACTTAGATGCACAGATTGTCAAACATTTCTTCAGATGGTACAAGTTTTTATCGTACAGTACTGTGCTTACTTTCTGTGGATTGGCATGGTTTTTATAGACTGCTTTATTCTGCGTGTACAATAGATTTTGTAAGTAAAAGGGACAGATGCAATACAAAGTTCAGGTGTTTATTTAGAATTGCAGAATTGTGCTATGAAAAAGTAAATTACTTTCCAGTGTTGATGTAAACTTATTTCCTGTTGGTGATAAACTCTTTATTAATTCTGCTCTTATTGTTTCAATCTGTGTATTGGAAGCAGGGAAAATCCACAGTGAAGTGCAGTGAAACTATTGTATAAGCAGCAAATTTCCAAGCAGCTTATGTTGTACTGCTGAGTAAGGTTGAGTTTGCTTTTGATTTTCTTCCCAAATCTCATCAATATAACAAGACTGTCCTTCTTTGAACTGGTCATCATGTTCAGATTGTTGGTTTGCTAGAGCTAAATAATGAATTGCAACACTACTCATGTCCAGTGGTTTCATTCAGGTATTAATTAATTAAATAGTCCTATTTATAGAATTAAAATCAAAGTAGTAACCAAGTACATAGTCCTTGCGCATTCGGTTTTATTTTTATGATGTGGAGTGCTCGTAACTTTTTAAATAGCACTGGGGCTGAAATTGCCCCTTTTGAAAAGGCATACAGCGCTTCCGACCAGCGCTAACTGGGTGATAAGTGGTTTGTGCCCGGGGGTAGGTGTCAGGAGCGACGTGGCCAGAATTGCTCCCGGGATGCCGGGGGCGAAAACGGCTTTGTGCCGTACCCCGTTGTTGGCTCCCCGGGGGCTGTGCACACAGCGATGATGTCATTGTCGTGCGCACCGGCCACTTATTGCCTCGCCTTGACCCCTTTACACCCGTGGGGGAAATTGCCCTGCAGGAACGCGGTCGGCACCGGGCGATGCCACTGACAGCTTTGCGGGTCGCAAAACTGTGGTGGCTGGGGCGCTGCAGCTGCCCTTAAAGGGGAGGGCCCAGTGCCGTGGCCATCATCTTATCTTAATTGTTGGTCGACTCTGGAGTCGGCTCGATAGTGTTGGCCGCTGGTTTGGCCGGACCGCCAATGGGCAATCTGGCACCCCCTCTTGTGTGTCTCCCCTTTGAGAGAAGGGGAGGGACGTTGTGATGCATGAGTGCGACAATTTTTTCAAGTTAAAGAGCCAAATTATGGGTCACTTTCCTTCCCTTGGCGGCGGGCGATAAATTTTCACTTTATTCGAATTAAGCGCCCCAAACCTGGCGCGGGGCAATTTCGCCCCCACTGTGTTTGTGGGGAAACATTTTACAGAAAATATGTTACTATTTTCTGTCTGATGTGAAGTTAGCTTTTAAGTTCAATTTTGTTCATGATTACTCTGAGTAAATAACATTAGTTATAATAATTGAGCTATTACACATGTTTCAGGTAGTTTGAATTATTAGTTCTATAGTATCTTTTTATTCCTCTCCCTTTTGCAGATTGAGGTTGATTTTAATTCCTGGGTGTGAATGTGGCTTAGTGAGCGACCAGCCAGTCCGGGGGTGGCAGCGTAGAGGCCCAGCTGACTGGCCCTCTCTAAAATGCTACTGGCCATCTTCCTGACCAGTGTTGGTGGGAAGCAGCTGCCCAACTGTTAAAATTGAGCTGCAGGAGGCCACTGATGGGAACCAGTAGGAACGGTCTCTGGCCCTAAGGTAAGTGGTCAGGAGAGGGGGTTAGAAGGGGATTGCAGTAGAGAGAGGGGAGTAAAGCACAGGGCAGGGGAGACCCAAGATTTCCTTGTGGGGCCTGGAGGAACACTCCTGCATCTTTAAAAAAAATTCATTCATGGGATGTGGGCGTCGCTAACAAGGCTAGCATTTATTGCCCATCCCTAATTGTCCTTGAGGAGATGGTAGTGAGCCACCTTCTTGAACTGCTGCAGTTCATGTGGTGAAGGTACATCCACAATAATATTAGGGAGGGACTTATAGGATTTT
The DNA here is from genome assembly GCF_044704955.1 of Pristiophorus japonicus. Classification (NCBI taxonomy): domain Eukaryota; kingdom Metazoa; phylum Chordata; class Chondrichthyes; family Pristiophoridae; genus Pristiophorus; species Pristiophorus japonicus. The sequence goes on along the minus strand of NC_091988.1, from coordinate 36,673,069 downwards.
GACCCAGCAACGATAAAGGAACGGCGATATACTTCCAAGTCAGGATGGTGTATGACTTGGAGGCGAACATGGATGTGGTGATATTCCCATGCGCCTGCTGCCTGTGTCCTTCTCGGTGGTAGAGGTTGCAGGTTTGGGAGGTGCTGCCGAAGAAGCCTTGGCGAATTGCTGCAGTGCATCTTGTGGATGGTAGACACTGCAGCCACGGTACACCGGTGATGGAGGGAGTGAATGTTTAAGGTGGTGGATGGGGTGCCAATCAAGCTTTGTCCTGGATGGTGTTGAGCTTCTTAAGTGTTGTTGGAGCTCCGCTCATCCAGGCAAGTGGAGAGTATTCCATAACACTCCTGACTTGGGCTTTGTAGATGGTGGAAAGGCTTTGGGGAGTCAGGAGGTGAGACATGCGCTGCAGAATAAGGTGAAGGCAATAGAGCAGGGTAGCAATGGGGGAAACGAAAACCAGAGTGAGATAGGAAGAGACAGAATCTATAAACATAAGCGTGTATCAGAAACTGTGGCCATAGCAGGAGAAAATGATAAGAAAACACATTTAAAAGCTCTTTATCTGAATGCATGCAGCATTCGTAACAAATTAGATGAGCTGTCAGCACAAATAGTTACAAATGAGTATGATCTGATAGCCATAACAGAGATGTGGATGCACGGTGACCAAAACTGGGAACTAAGCATTCAGGGGTACTTGACAATTCAGAACAACAGACAGAAAGGAAAAGGAGGTGGGGTTGCTCTGTTGATAAAGGATGGAATCACTAATAGTGAGAAACGATATTGGCTCAAATGATCAGGATGTTGAAACAGTTTGGGTGAAGATAAGGAATAATATGGGGAAAAAGTCACTGGTGGGTGTAGTCTATAGGCCCCCTAACAGTAGCAACTAGTATAAGCCAAGAAATAGTGGGAGCATATAAAAAGGGAACAGCAATAATCATGGGTGATTTTAACCTCCATATTGATTGGACAAATCAAATTGGTCAGGGTATCCTTGAGGAAGAGTTCATAGAGCGCATAAGGGATGGGTATGTAACGGAATCAACCAGGGGGCAGGCTATATTAGATCTGGTCCTGTGTAATGAGACAGGATTAATAAACAATCTCCTAGTAAAGGATCCCCTTGGAACGAGTGACCATAGCATGATTGAATTTCAAATTCAGATGGAGGGCAAGAAAGTTGGATCTCAAACCAGTGTACTAAGCTTAAATAAAGGAGACTACAAAGGTATGAGGGCAGAGTTGGCTAAAGCGGACTGGGAAAATAGATTAAAATGCAGGACGGTTGATGAACAGTGACGTACATTTAAGGAGATATTTCATAACTCTCAAGAAAAATATATTCCAGTGAGGAAGAAAGGGTGTAAAAGAAAAGATAGCCATCCATGACAAACTAAAGAAATAAAGGATTGTATCCAATTAAAAACAAGGGCATACAAGGTGGCCAAAACTAGTGAGAGGACAGAAGATTGGGAAGCTTTTAAAATCCAGCAAAGAATTACTAAAAAATGATTAAGAAAAGGAAGATAGACTATGAAGGTAAACTAGCACAAAATATAAAAACAGATCGCAAGAGTTTCTACAGGTATTTCAAAAGGAAAAGAGTGGCTAAAGTAAATGTTGGTCACTTAGAGGACGAGACTGGGGAATTAATGATGGGAAACATGGAGATGGCAGAAACTCTGAACAAATATTTTGTATCAGTCTTTACGGTAGAGGACACTAAAAATATCCCAACAGCGGATAGTCAAGGGGCTATAGGGGGGGAGGAACTTAACACAATCACAATCACTAAGGAGGTGGTACTCAGTAAAATAATGGGACTAAAGGCGGATAAATCCCCTGGACCTGATGACTTGCATCCTAGGGTCTTAAGAGAAGTAGTGGCAGAGATAGTGGATGCATTGGTTGTAATTTACCAACATTCCCTGGATTCTGGGGAGGTCCCAGCAGATTGGAAAACTGCAAATGTAATGCTCCTATTTAAAAAAGGAGGCAGACAAAAAGCAGGAAACTATAGACCAGTTAGCCTAACATTTGTGGTTGGGAAAATGTTGGAGTCCATTATTAAAGAAGCAGTAGCAGGACATTTTGGAAAAGCATAATTCAGTCAAACAGAATCAGCATGGATTTATGAAGGGGAAGTCATGTTTGGCAAATTTGCTGGAATTCTTTGAGGATGTAACAAACAGGGTGGATAAAGGGGAACCAGTGAATGTGGTGTATTTGAACCTCCATAAGGTATTTGACAAGGTGCCACATAACTTTTTTATCTTGTGCAGTAACCTTTTAACGGGGTTGGGGGTAATATATTAGCATGGATAGAGGATTGGCTAACAGAAAACAGAGAGTCAGGATAGATGGTTCATTCTCGGGTTGGCAATCAGTGCCGCAGGAATCAGTGCTGGGACCCCAACTATTTACAATCTATATTAACGACTTGGATGAAGGGACCGAGTGTAATGTAGCCAAGTTTGCTGACGATACAAAGATGGGAGGAAAAGCAATGTGTGAAGAGGACACAAAAAACTTGCAAAAGGACATAGACAGGCTAAGTGAGTGGGCAAAAATTGGGCAGATGGAGTATAATGTTGAAAAGTGTGGGGTTATGCACTTTGGCAGAAAAAAAATCGAAGAGCAAGTTATTATTTAAATGGAGAAAAATTGCAAAGTGTTGCAGCACAGCGGGATCTGGGGGTCCTGGTCCATGAAACCCAAAAGGATAGGATGCAGGTACAGCAAGTGATCAGGAAGGCCAATGGAATCTTGGCCTTTATTGCAAAGGGGATGGAGTATAAAAGCAGGGAAGTCTTGCTACAGTTATACAGGGTATTGGTGAGGCCACACCTGGAATACTGCATACAGTTTTGGGTTCCATATTTAAGAAAGGATATATTTGCTTTGGAGGCAGTTCAGAGAAGGTTCACTATGTTGATGCCGGAGATGAGGGTGTTGATGTATGAGGAAAGGTTGAGTAGGTTGGGCCTCTACTCATTGGAATTCAGAAGAATGAGAGGTGATCTTATCGAAACGTATAAGATTATAAGGGGGCTTGACAAAGTGGATACAGAGAGGATGTTTCCACTGATAGGGGACACTAGAGCTAGAGGGCATATTTTAGAATAAGGGGCCGCCCATTTAAAACTGAGATGAGGAGGAATTTCTTCTCTGACGGTTGTAAACCTGTGGAATTCACTGCCTCAGAGAGCTGTGGAAGTTGTGTCTTTGAATAAATTTAAGACAGAGATAGACAGTTTCTTAACCGATAAGGGAATAAGGAGATATGGGGAGCGGGCAGGGAAGTGGACCTGAGTCCATGATCGGATCAGCCATGATCATATTAAATGGCAGACCAAACTCGAGGGGCCGTATGGTGTACTCCTCCTCCTATTTCTTATGTCTTAGAATACCCAGCCTCTGACCGGCTCTTGTTGCCACAGTATTTATGTGGCTGGTCCAGTTAAGTTCCTGATCAGTGATGACCCCCAGAGGATATTGATGATGGGGGATTCGACGATGGTAATGCCGTTGAAAGTCAAAGGGTGGTGGTTAGACCCTCGCTTGTTGGAGATAGTCATTGCCTGACATTGTGTGACGTGAATGTTACTTGCCACTAATCAGGTCAAGCCTAAATGTCATCCAGGTCTTGCTTCATCCGGGCATGGACTGCTCCATTATCTGCGGAGTTGCGAATGGCACTGAACACATGCAGTCATCGGCAAAATTCCCCACTTCTGACCTTATGATTAAGGGAAGGTCATTGATGAAACAGCTAAAGATAGTTGGATTGAGGACACTGCCCTGAGGAACTCCTGCAGCGATGTCCTGGGGCTGTGATGATTGATCTCCAACCACCACAACCATCTTCCTTTGTGCTAGGTGTGACTCCAACCAGTGGACAGTTTTGCCCCTGATTCCCATTGACTTCAGCTTTAGTAGGGCATCTTGATGCCACACTCGGTCAAATGCTGCCTGATGTCACCAGCAGTCACTCTCACCTCACCTCTGGAATTTAGCTCTTTTGGATCAAGGCTGTAATGAGGTCTGGTTGAACCCAAACTGAGCATCGGTGAGCAGGTTATTGGTGAGTAAGTGCCGCTTGATAGCATTGTCGACGACACCTTCCATTACTTTGCTGATGATTGAGAGTAGACTGACGGGGCGGAAATTGGCCAGATTGGATTTGTCCTGCTTTTTGTGGACAGAACATACCTGGATAATTTTCCACATTGTCGGATAGATGCCAGTGTTGTATCTGTACTGGAACTGCTTGGCTAGAGGCGCAGCTAGTTCTGGAGCACAAGTCTTCAGCACTAGGTTTCTTCCAGGTCATGCATCATTTCTTGAGCAAGAAGATGGCAATCAACATGCTGCTCTTGACCCATAAGGAAGCTACAAAAAATGAAAATTAACACGTTGCTGGCCCTGGATCCATTTCCTGACAGTTTGGCTCCCCGCTCAGCTCAGGTTAAGATTGCAGTTGGTTCCTGTGCCGCCGATATCATCAGAGTCTGATCTGCATCTTCATACAATGACCCCAATGGATTTGGGCGGGTGTCCTTGGCGCCTGCAATTGAAAATTGTAGTCGGCAGGATCAAGTGGGAGGCCAGTGGGTAAGTCTCGCATTGCATTTTAACTGCCTCCATACTTGGTTTCCGCCAGCTGGTGGGAGTTCAAATTCCCCCCCATACCTTGATTAAGAAGGCAAGCAGCTGTTCTGCTCCTATCCCTCCAGCAATGTTGCTCTGTTACTGGGGGCTGTCTGGGGAATGGCCTTTCCCATACTCTGGCTCTCACCAATTAATCAACAGAAGTTGTGTAGTGTTCCAGTACACAATGCACTGCACCACCAAGCTGCTAGCTCATACTTTTTAAAGTATAGTGTTACCAATTTTCATCCCCCTTCCCTTGAAGTTTCTCCCAGGTCTTGTATTATTTCTTGAGCAAGAAGTTGGCAATCATCATGCTGCTTTTGAGCTAATTGCTTGATGGTTGTGAGAGCTGCTCTGGGTGATTTGCTGTCCAATTTTCAGCATCCCTGCATGAAGTAAACTTATTTCCCCATGACCTCACCCTTGATGTGTTGAGACAGTGCGCATAGCGAGTTGAATTCTGAATGCGAATTCATGCTATGGTAGTCAGTTGCACTATGCGTCAATACATCCATGTACTATACTACTAGGAAACCGATCTGTATTGTTACATGTAGCACATTGTGTATAAACTTCTAACTGAAGATATGACACTAGTTGTTTCAGCAGGTTCTTTAAAATGTGTGCAACTAACTCGTATGTTATATATCACCGTGTTGAAAGGAATTTTATATAAGAAAATGTTCACAAACATATGCAAAAGACCTCAATACTTCACTTTTCAGATATAAAATGGTGCAAACTGTTTTATGCTTTTGTAAAATAGCATCAAATCATAGGTGTGGGCATGCTAGGGAATGTAGAATTTAATAAAGATTAACGCTATTAAATTGACAGAAAATGTCTAAATCACACATGGCATGATCTTCTCCTGGCTTGGTGGGCATCAGAAAATGTACTGCAGGTATTGTTTGTGGATATATCATTACTGCACACACATAATTATTTCTGTCTTGCAGTCATAGTTTTGTGTTATTGAGACAATAAGCAAATCGTGGATGATGTTTCTGCTCATGATAGAAATGGAAAGGGTGTAATTAAAAAAAAAACACAGTTGTTCGAATAGGAATTGATGGAGCAACCCACAGTGCATTGATGTATCATTGTTTTGTAACATACTTTATTTTACATTTATATGTTCTATATTTTCACTGGAACCGAGTATTACTGTCACCAACATAAATGTTTGAATTTAATTTTGTGCTAAGTGCAGTGAGTTTCTTTTTCCATTTTCACTGTTATGATTGAGTAATAATGAGGTTTGCACAAATCACTCATGTATTTTTGCTATATTGAAGGACTCAAACATATTGCATTTGTCCTTCAAACCCACAATTACTATTATTACTTAAATGCTACACTGCTGTTACATTTTACTAATACCAAAATTAAAATGAGCACTGTCATCTTAAAGATCATATTGATAAAAGGGATTATGGAAACATTTTGTTTGGGCTGAACTTTAAATTTATGTTAGTTGAAGTCCTGAATTAAATTGTATATTAATTTACCTATTTTTGACTTTTACTTGTAAGAATAACTACATCAGTCATCTGGTAAGGTCATTGTGATTTGAAAAGTTCTGTATCTGATGCTTAATTAGATTTTATTTGATGCAACACATTAATATTTGTTATGACTTCAGAATTAATATCAAGCACATCATTTTGAAAGATGCATCTGGAGTATTTTTGAGTTGAGGTCAGTATTATCAGAAAAGGAAGTGCAGGACTTTGAATAAGATAGCTATTTATACCTGTGCCCTGTACCAACTTGGCAATGGATTTGTGAAAATCTGGGTATACAATTGCATCATTTAGATTTGCATATTCAAATCGTAGGATCCTGGGCTTCACGTTGCCCCAACCCCCGACCCACTGGTACTTACATGTGGTGGGGGAGAAGGAGTGGGATGAGAATCCTAGCAGGTGTCGGGGAGCAGTAAAACTAGGGTCCAGGCAAACAGACAGTAGGCCGCAATTCCCAATTTTCCCACCATTTCCCTCACGGTCCCACCCAATTTCAGGTGGGATCATAAAGGAAAATCTAACCCACTCTGTTACGCTGGAAGTATAAGAGTTGCTCTGTAGCCTTTTTCATACATTTTGGAACTATAGCAAAATTCAGGAGGGGAGCCTTTAACAGTCCTTCAAAATTATCATAATTTAATATAACTCTTCTAACCATTTCTGTTAATCCTGGCTGATTCGTGCTTAATATCGGAGCCCTGGAATAGAAGTAGGCTATTCCTCTATGATCTGCTGATTGCAAAAAAGACCATACCTTGCAACTGGGAGCTTTTGATTATTACAGCTCTGGATATATCAACTCTCAATTCCATCGCAAGACACGTTATTTCAGAGTGAAATAAAGATCTCGTGAGAGAACATCTAAACCTCGGAATTTATTTTGGAAAATAAAAATGCACATGCGTGGAAAATAACTATTTGCGCATATGCAAAAAAAAAGGTTCAGAGGACATTCCATAACGAATAATCGATCAAGCGAGCCACCTCCTCCCTCTGAGTAGAGGGAGCTGCCTTCCCTCTGGCCCCAGCGAACAACAGCGCCGTGGTCCTTGTTGCATTGATTGGCTCCGTGACCTTGGACCTCTTCCTCTTCGTCCTTGCAAATGCCAAGAGATCTCGTGATATCTTGCGCCTCCTGTGGGGTTGCCGTGGTAACGGAGAGGCAGCGTGAAGCAGCTGGTGTACGTGGTGAGGGAGCAGAGGAGCAGAGGACTGTCGAACTGAAGACTCCCACTTCTGTTCACTGTCAAGTGGCTCCTTTTGACTCATGTGCGTGAGTGCAACCATCAAGTGAGGGCTCGGCTTCCACAGTTGAACAGCCCATACTGTTTGCCTCGTGCATGAATAGGTACTCGAGCGAGGTACAATGAAATGGTCAACTCTCATGGAATTGCACCCCAGAAAGAGTTAGCACTATCTGGAGAGAAGGGAGTTGAGGGGGGGGGGGAAATCCCATTGATGATTGGAATAAGTAATCCTAGGTTTTCAGAGGAGGTTTGAATGGAATGAGGGCTTATGAGTTAAAACAGTAAAAAGCAGGACAGTGCATGAACCTTCAGGCTGCTGTGTTTGAATAACCATGGTGAGTTCTGCAACAGGCACGATGGGGATTTAAATAACCATGGGATCTCGGGGGCTTTACAATTTTGCTTTGATCGCATGTTGGATAATCACCTGACTAACCCTGAGCTCCTAAAAGAACTGTTTAAAGAAGGGGTTTTCAAACTCTTGTATGTGAAGTGAAACCCACTGCAAATACTGGCACGCTCCTGGGGAGCCTCTGCAAGTTTGAAGACTGTCCTTGGGACCCCCGTACATTTTCACGCTGTCCATGGATCCCTTGTAATAATTTCTATGACTGTGTTAGCTACCTAAAGACAAACTGTGCTGTGGATAAGAACCTATGTTTACATAGCCACAGTGCTTCACAGCCTCTGAACAAACCAAATTACTATTGAAGTACGGTCATTGATCTTATGCAGGTAAGCGTGGCGGCCAATTTGCGCACAAATTGTAATGACATAACTAACCAGCATTTGGATGAGAGATAGGTGTTCACCAGGACGGGTGTTCACCAGCTATTTCCGTTCGTTGGGCATTCTATTGCCGGATTTTCCCGGGGGTTCAGCAGGCGGAATCAGTGGAGGGTCGAGTGGGAAATTGTTTTTTTTTTTACAGTGGTTCGGGACCCTGCTGTCAAAGTGCTTTCCCCAGTGTTGGGTATGTTAGCGCTCAGAAGACCCGACAGGCAGCGGCGGGTGACTCAATTAAACTTATTACCATCTAGTTACCAGAGCATTAACAAGCTTTTTAAACTTACCTTTTCACTTTAACTTTATGGCCATCGGGGACCACGGTTGTCAACCTGAGGTGGGAATTCAGTGACCATTGCTCCAGCTGATTACTTGACAGCTTCAAATGTTGAGTAAAAGCTCCCACCTGACATCATTACTTTCCTCAGCCACAAGCTGTTTCTCAGTCCATTTACAGCACAGATTCTGTAGGCTTTCCTCTCTCCATTCACTCTTGCCTCATTTGAAGAAATCACACCATTGACAGAATTCTTCTGTCATCTCCACTGTACCTGCCATCTATTCCATCAACATGGATGTCCTTTAAACTGTCTCACTTTGGTCCTTCGAATCTCACCACAATCAGCCCCAACACCATAAGCACCAGGCACACCAGCAGCACCAACCTTCTCCTCCATCACCTGATGCAGCACAGGGCAGAGGGCATCAGCACCCGAGCACATTGCTGCCCAAGAGGTCAGGGATGGACTCACCGTATTTACTTCACTTGATGCTATAAACCTGACTGCTACATGATGCACCAGATTGGCACTACCGCACACCAACACCATAAAGCGTCCCTACAATGTCCAAGCCATTCCTTTCACACTCATCATCATTGCGGGGATACCGTTATGTCTCATCATTCACTGCAACTCACTAAACCATTTCCAAAGGTGCACACAAATCTGTCCCAGAACACAGTGTGTTGAAAGTAAATGGTCAAGTTTCGGCCTGAGTTGCTCCTATTTTTTTTTGGAGCAACTAGTTTAGAATGGAGTATCTTAGAAATTGCAATTCTCGGCCTTTAGTTTGCTCCAGTTCTAGTGAGTTGGAACAGTTTCATTTTAGAACAGATTTTTTTTTCAAGTTTAGGCAGCGAAAACTTAATCCAAACTAACTTAGACTGGAGTAAGTGTAGATTTTTGTACGCTCAGAAAAACCTTGCCTGCACTTGGAAATCAGGTGGAACGAAAGATGGTGGGGGTGGGGGCAGGGGGGTTTACAAGCATTAAACACTTCACCTTTTACAAATAAAGAGCCATCATCAATAATAAATGATAAATAAATCAATAAATAAACCAATAAATCAATCCAAATAAATAAAAAAATAAATTAAAAAAAAAAAATTAAAAATCACGCAATAAATAAATAAATATTTCTACTCACCTACTGCAGCACCAGGGAGATGATGGGGGGGGGGGAAGAGAAGAAGAAGATGGGGGGGAAGAGAAGAAGATGGGGGGGGAGGAGAAGAGAAGAAGATGGGGGAAGAAGAGAAGATGAGGGGGGGAGGGGAAGAGGGAAAATGGGAGGGGAGAGAGAAGAGAGGAAGATGGGGGGGGGTGAGAGAGAAGACGACGAAGAAGAAGCCGGGCCGCGCCGAGGACTTCAGGTGGGGCCCGCATACAGCCGATGCTGGGATGCCGCCGACTCTTCGGGCGGGGCCTGCCCCAGTGAGATGCGAGGCGGGCAGGCCCCACTGACTATGAGGAAGCCAGGCCCCGCTGAGGACTTTGGACGGGACCCGCAAGCAGCCGATGCCGATTCTTCGGGCGGAGCCCGCCCCAGCGAGATGTGGGCAGGTCCCGACGAGGACTTCGGGCGGGGCCCGCAAGCAGCCGATGCTGGGCTGCCGACGTCTCTTTGGGCGGGGCCCGCCCCAGCGAGATGCGGGTGGGCGGGTCCCGCCGCTGACGCTGGTGATTGGTGAGTAGTTTTTCTTCTTTTTCTTTTATCAGTAGGTAACCTTTATTATTGTTGCCAAATTAAGTTAATCTAAGGGTTAAGTCATGGCAGGAGAGCTCGGACACGTGTCATGCTCCTCCTGTGCTATGTGGGAACTCCCTGTGTCCCTGACGACCACATGTGCAGGAAGTGTATCCTGCTGCAGCACCTGACAGACCGCATTGCGGCACTGGAGCTGCGCATGGATTCACTCTGGAGCATCCTTGATGCTGAGGATGTCGTGAATAGCACATTTAGTGAGTTAGTCACACTGCAGGCAAAGTTACACAGGCAGATAGGGAATGGGTGACCATCAGGAAGAACAGTGGAAGGAAGGTAATGCAGGGGTCCCCTGCGGTCATCCCCCTCCAAAACAGATACACCGTTTTGGGTACTGTTGGGGGAGATGACTCATCAGGAGTGGGCAGCAGCAGCCAAGTTCATGGCACTGTGGGTAGCTCTGCTGCACAGGAGGGCAGGAAAAAGAGTGGGAGAGCTATTGTGGTAGGCGATTCTATTGTAAGGGGAATAGATAGATGTTTCTGAGACTCCAGGATGGTATGTTGCCTCCCTGATGCAAGGGTCAAGGATGTCTCGGAATGGCTGCAGGACATTTTGGAGGGGGAGGGTGAACAGCCAGTTGTCGTGGTGCATATAGGTACCAACGATATATGTAAAAAACGGGATGAGGTCCTACAAGCTGAATTTAGGGAGCTAGGAGTTAAATTTAAAAAGTAGGACCTCAAAGGTAGTAGTCTCAGGACTGCTACCAGTGTCATATACGAGTCAGAGTTGGAATTGAATACATGGCTTGAGGAGTGGTGCAGAAGGGAGGGATTCAAATTCCTGGGACATTGGAACTGGTTCTGGGGGAGGTTGGACCAGTACAAACTGGACGGTCTGCACCTGGGCAAGACCGGAACCAATGTCCTAGGGGGATTGTTTGCTAGTGCTGTTGGGAGGGTTTAAATTAATATGGCAGGGGGATGGGAACCTATGCAGGGAGACAGAGGAAAGTAGAATGGGGGTAGAAGCAAAAGATAGAAAGAGGAAAAGTAAAAGTGGAGAGCAGAGAAACCCAAGGCAAAAATCAAAAAGGGCCACATTACAGCAAAATTCTAAAGGGGAAAAGTATGTTAAAAAGATGAGCCTGAAGGCTCTGTGCCTCAATGCGAGGAGTATTCGTAATAAGATAGACGAATTAACTGCGCAGGCAGCAATTAACGAATATGATATAATTGGCATCACAGAGACATGGCTTCAGGATGACCAAGGCTGGGAATTCAACATTCAGGAAGAATAGACAGAAAGGAAAAGGAGGTGGGGTAGCGTTGCTGATTAAAGAGGAAATTAACGCAATAGTAAGGAAGGACATTAACTTGGATGATGTGGAATTTTAATGGGTGGAGCTGTGGAATACCAAAGGGCAGAAAATGCTAGTGGGAGATGTGTACAGACCACCAAACAGTAGTAGTGAGGTTGGGGACAGTATCAAACAAGAAATTAGGGATGCGTGCAATAAAGGTATAGCAGTTATCATGGGTGACTTTAATCTACATATAGATTGGGCTAACCAAACTGGTAGCAATACGGTGGAGGAGGATTTCCTGGAGTGTATTAGGGATGGTTTTCTAGACCAATATGTCGAGGAACCAACTGCAGGGCTGGCCATCCTAGACTGGGTGATGTGTAATGAGAAACGACTAATTAGCAATCTTATTGTGCGAGGCCCCTTGGGGAAGAGTGACCATAATATGGTAGAATTCTTTATTAAGATGGAGAGTGACACAGTTAATTCGGAGACTTGGGTCCTGAACTTAAGGAAAGGTAACTTCGATGGTATGAGACGTGAATTGGCTAGAATAGACTGGCGAATGATACTTAAAGGGTTGGTGGCGGATCGGCAGTGGCAAACATTTAAAGATCACATGGATGAACTTCAACAATTGTACATCCCTGTCTGGAATAAAAATAAAACCGAGAAGGTGGCTCAACCGTGGCTAACAAGGGAGATTAAGGATAGTGTTAAATCCAAGGAAGAGGCATATAAATTGGCCAGAAAAAGCAGCAAATCTGAGGATTGGGAGAAATTTAGACTTCAGCAGAGGAGGACAAAAGGTTTAATTAGGAGGGGGAAAATAGAGCATGAGAGTAAGCTTGCTGGGAACATAAAAACTGACTGCAAAAGCTTCTATAGATATGTGAAGAGAAAAAGATTACTGAAGACAAACGTAGGTCCCTTGCAATCAGAATCAGATGAATTTATAATGGGGAACAAAGAAATGACAGACCAGTTGAACAAATACTTTGGTTCTGTCTTAAAGAAGGAAGACACAAATAACCTTTCGGAAATACTAGGGGACCAAGGGTCTAGTGAGAAAGAGGAACTGATGGAAATCCTTATTAGTGGGGAAATTGTGTTGGGGAAATTGATGGGATTGAAGGCCGATAAATCCCCAGGGCCTGATAGTCTGCATCCTAGAATACTTAAGGAAGTGGCCCTAGAAATAGTGGATGCATTGGTGATCATTTTCCAACAGTCTCTCGACTTTGGATCAGTTCCTGTGGACTGGAGGGTAGCTAATGTAACACCACTTTTTAAAAAAGGAGGGAGAGAGTAAACGGGTAATTATAGACCGGTTAGCCTGACATCAGTGGTGGGGAAAATGTTGGAAACAATTATTAAAGATGAAATAGCAGTGCATTTGGAAAGCAGTGACAGGATTAGTCCAAGTCAGCATGGATTTATGAAAGGGAAATCATGCTTGACAAATCTAATAGCATTTTTTGAGGATGTAACTAGCAGAGTGGACAAGGGAGAACCAGTGGATGTGGTGTATTTGGACTTTCAAAAGGCCTTTTGACAAGGTCCCACACAAGAGATTAGTGTGCAAAATTAAAGCACATCGTATTGAGGGTAATGTACTGACTTAGATCGAGAACTGGTTGGTAGACAGGAAGCAGAGAGTCGGGATAAACGGGTCCTTTTCAGAATGGCAGGCAGTGACTAGTGGGGTGTTGCAGGGCTCAGTGCTGGGACCCCAGCTATTTACAATATACATTAATGATTTAGATGAAGGAATTGAATGTAATATCTCCAAGTTTGCAGATGACACTAAGCTAGGTGGCGGTGTGAGCTGCGAGGAAGATGCTGAGAGGCTGTAGTGTGACTTGGATAGGTTAGGTGAGTTGGCAAATGCATGGCAGATGCAGTATAATGTGGATAAATGTATCCACTTTGGGGGCAAAAACACAAAGGCAGAATATTATCTGAATGGCGGCAGATTAGGAAAAGGGGGAGTCCAACGAGACCTGGGTGTCATGATACAACAGTCATTGAAAGTTAGCATGCAGGTACAGCAGGAGGTGAAGAAGACAAATGGTATGTTAGCCTTCAAAGCTAGGGGATTTGAGTATAGGAGCAGGGAGGTCTTACTGCAGTTGTACAGGACCTTGGTGAGGCCTCACCTGGAATATTGTGTTCAGTTTTGGTCTCCTAATCTGAGGAAGGACGTTCTTGCTATTGAGGGAGTGCTGCGAGGAGTACTGCAAGGAGGAGGATGACTAGTACCTCGGGGAGGACAATCAGCGATGAACCCGTGCCCCCATGCAGCCACCCCCCTCCCCCACCGGCAAGACTGGAAAGGCCCCATAAGAGTTACACAGCTGCAAAACTCTTGTGTCAGCGGCTCAAAAATGCACGCTTTGCATGAACTTACATTGGTGACAGTTACAGTGACAGTTGCAATTGCGTCATGTTTCGTCCTTGTCTGGTCTGGCCTGGCCATTGTTTTCCAAGAATTGTATTCGTGTTATATCTTACGTTATTAGAAGACAGTGGACGTCAATTGTAAAATTTCAAATAATTAAAAAAAATAATTCATAAAATTGTATAATATATTTTTAATAACACCCCTCTCCCCCCGCCCCCCCAACTGTCACCCAACAATAAAATTCAACAAACCCCCTCTCACCCTCCCAAAACCCACAACATTCAACACATTTTTAAAAATAACAACAATAACAGTAACAATTCCCCCCCATCCCTACCTGCGGCCACGCTTCCCTCCAGGTCCTACGCGCCCCCCCCCCCTGCCCAGTACATGCGCCTGCACAACTTGCAATAGACAACCTCAAAGCATGCTGCTGTGGGGAGGTGCGAGGGTGCGGAGGCGGGGTGGGGGCGCGGATGACAGTGGCAGGATCCTCTCGGGGTGGTTGGGACGAAGATGTTTCTGATGAAATGACTTCCGAGCCAGAAGGAAGTTCTTCCTTCTGACTCGCATCTGTGCTAGCGTTTGGTAGGACGGCACCTTGGAGTGCAGTGCCATCTCCTGTCACTAACGCATGCAGGATGGCATTGATGGCAGCGGTCTGCTGGCCCATTGCCACAACCATGCGCTCAATACCCTCCGATATGCGAGCGGACATTGTGACAATGTTCCTGTTCATCACCGTGAACGCTTGGAGGAGCTCTCGACTCAGGTTGACGCTCTCTCTGCACAGTGCAGTCATGTCCTCCTTAGAATCTGCCCGTCGCAGCACGTGCCTATCAGCGTGGGCACTGTTGAACGCATTGGGGTCGCCTGCTACAAGCCACTTGGGCCCACTACTTCTTCCGTTGATGGCAACATGGCCACAGGTACAACAGATGGGATGACGGTCATCGTCTTCAGTGGTCTCCTCCTCATCCTCTCCTTCCGTGCTGTCCTCTGCACCCATGCTGATGACCACCCGTAAGGGGACAGGTGCAGCCTCCCTTTGCGCTTGCCGAGTCTGGGGACCTGAAAACATAATTGAGCTTATTAGAACAGAAGGGTAGACATGAGAATTCTTGCACTGCACTGGCATACGTAGGAGGATCCACACTGCTGCAATAAATGTGAACGAGAGACATTACATATGATTACATCATATGGTAGTACATCTATGGAATTCACTGCCCCAGAGAGCTTTGGAGGCTAGATCAGCGAATATATTTGAGGTGGAGATAGACAGATTTCTGAATGATAAAGGAGTAAAGGGTTATGGGGAGCGGGCAGGGAAGTGAAGCTGAGTCCATGATCAGATCAGCCATGATCTTATTAAATGGTGGAGCAGGCTCGAGGGGCCAAATGGCCTACTCTTGCTCCTATTTCTTATGTTCTTATGTTGTTAACCTGAGAGTAGTACAGAAGTTGCATGTATAACATGACATCATTCATATATTATAATGAAATGCCGTTACATTACTTTGAATTACCACTGCTTTACACATTACTCATGTGACGCAAGGGAGGGATTTGCACCACCATGGGTAGTGGCCGAGCGACTAGAAGTGCCCACAAGTGCTGCTGTACATTCCTCAAGGTCGGTTAGGATGCTGAGCTGGGAAGGGCCTCCTCCTATGAACCTGTGTTCAGCCCGATTCTTAGATATCTTCCTCTGCAAATGTGACAAGAGCATGGCATAAGCTAATTGATTAGGTAATATCATGAAAAGACAACAGTTGCCAACGTTATATGCGAATCGGTTATCTACAATGTTATAATCATGCATCCAAAGATCGTGTTTAGGATCTAATGCTTGACACAAACATCTCCACTACAATCTCCATGAAGGGCCCCCAGGGATCAGGACAGCTGGTGAGCTTGGCAATGACAGGAGCTAATGTCCCAAAGTGTCCCAAGGCAGACAGTGAGCCAGGGAAGCTCTCTCCCCAGTCCAGGCTGGGTCACTGTGTAAGTGACAGCAGCCGGAGAGACTGACACAGTGTTGGTGAAGGTGACCAGACCCCTCAGTGCTCAGCCATGCCCCATCCACCAAAGTAATCCAAAAGGAGATAGTGTCAAAATTAGACTTAAAGGGCACAGATTCAGAACCCTTTCCAAATCTTAGCAGGGAATCTATGCAAGAATACCCAGCTTAATTTCAATCTGGCAGATTTACATATTCAGTGGATCATTACAATTTAAAATCTATTGAATACTTACTCTTGCCGAAGCAACCAAGCTGATCCACCTCTTGCGGCACATGGTCCGATCCCCTCAACTCGTGGGACACCGAGGACAACACATCGGCGATCTCGCCCCAAATTTTCCGATATGTCCAGGGTGGAAGTTTCCCATGCCCACCCCGGGTTAATTGGCCCCACCTCGAGTGCACCTCCTGGACGAGGGCCTCGTGGGTCTCATCGGAAAAGGGTTTTGCCCTCCTCCTCCCCTCCACATCCTGCCCATTATCTGCGAACTCCTCGTGCTGCGACATCTTTTAGTTTTGATTTTAACTGCTCATTCTCTCTCTCACTGCTTTCTGTAGTTCTCTCTCTCTCTCTCTCTCTCCCCCCACTTTGTCTTCTGCGCATGCCTGGATGACCTCTGACCTCCCGAATCGTGGGAAACCTTTGCAAAAAAAAACGCATGCGCAGAAAAGCCGTTGCTAGGGACGCCTTGCTTTCCACATCGCTGGAACCCATTTCGCATCACTAAGGCCCAATCCACATCGCTGAGCTATCAACGGAAAAAAAAATGCCGAAAGTTATGATCCGAAAAATGGGCAATCTTCCAGCGATCCTGAGAGCTGAAACATCGCTAAGACTGGAACATCCCCCCATTCTTTTGGGCCTTGTGATCTAAGTGGAAAGTCAAGCCCTAAGTGTTAGCACTGGCTCAGTGAGTAGCACCCTTGCCTCTGAGTCAGAAGGTTGTGGGTTCAAGCCCCACTCCAAAGACTTGGGTGCTTATCTCGGCAGACACTCCAGTACGATGCTGAGGGAGTGCTGTACTATCAGAGCTGTCATCTTTAAATATGCGGATACAGTGGGAGGAAGCTTGTGTGTAGCATAGACATTCTATGTAACTCTATCGTGAAACATATTTTACGATCAGAGTAGAGCCTAACTTTTTTTGGAACCAAGTCAAGTATTGAAACCTTAAATTAATCCAGTTGATGGAGAGTACAGTATTATGGAGAGACTGGCAGGCCCTGAGTCCCAGCAGCACTGAGTGCTGAGCCTTGTGAGGTATGAGTCCAGGTCATGGGTACTGTAATGTGCTGCCAAATAAATAGCTTCAAATAAATTAGAGATTTTCTCACACCAGGTTCAAGAGGAATCTAATAAATGGGGTTTTCAAAATTATGAACAGTTTTGAAAGGGTAAATAGTGAAAGATTGATTGGTGAATTGATAAAAATCGTAATTAGTAGTATCAAAGACAAAGTTAGAAATGTTTTCACACAGGGTTGTTGCAACATAGTTCGCTTTACCACAAGTGGCTGTTGAAATAGGCACTGTAACATTACTTAGAAGGAAATTGGATAAATATTTGAAAAGGAATGAATACAAAGTCACATGGGTAAATGGAACGGAATTAGGATAGCTCCAGTTGAAAGGATAGCATCACAACATGGCACATGGAGCACATAGTTTCCATCACTGCTGATTTTATAGTTCAGATTAAAGTTGGATGGACAGGCAAGGGGTCCTGGAGGGATGAGCTCTTAAGGGGTGAATAGCTTTGGTTAGCAGCTGCAGGGACTGCATTGCGCAGTGGTTGTGTTGGGCACCAGGCAATGTTTCCTTTAAGCCGCACAGCGCTCCAGAGATCTCATGCAGCCGGCTTTTCAATACAAAAACCGCACACGTGCGGTATTTTCAGTGACCCGCGTGACCCCCCCAAAAAAAATTACAGGGAACACTGTAAGGTGAGGGATGGTAACAAGTCGGAGTTAAAAAAATTTTTTTTGTAAAGCAGTTTCAGATGCCATAATATAGTTTTTGTAAAGAGTTGTGACCTGTTAAGCCACTAATGAGGTTTATAAACTGTTACTTTTAGAATAACTCCACAAGACTGTATATCTTAAGCTCAAACTGTTGTGACCTTGGTCTCTTTATTATAATTCCAGAGTAAGGAAGCAGCATGGTGGACTGCCTTTTATACCTGCTTGCCCAGGGTGTGCAGGTGACCCTTGGGTCTCCCACAGGTGCGTCCCCTGGTGGCAAGTCTTACCATTGGTAATGTTTACATAACATCATTCCCCCCCCCCACAGTCTTATGTACAAGTTATTTACAAGTTGAGGTGATCCAGGGCTCTGCGTTCCTGGGTTGATCGCCTGAGTTGAAGTCCTGGCATGGGTGAGTCAGTCGGATCATTGATGCAGGCTTAAACGGCGCAGACCTAACATGCTTGCTACCATTGCGGGTCATGAACTCGTTGAATTCCGAGCTGGTGAAGCATGGTCCATTGTCACTAACAAGGACGTCGGACAAACCATGGGTGGCGAACATGGCCCGGAGGCTTTCAATGGTGACAGTGGACATACATGATGACATTATTATATATTCAATCCATTTGGAGTAAGCGTCCACTGCTACTAGGAACATCTTTCCTAGAAAGGGGCCAGCGAAATCTACGTGGACCCTTGATCACGGTTTGGAGGGCCATGACCACAGACTCAGTGGGGCCTCCCTTGGTGAATTGCTCAACTGTGAGCAAGTGTACGCATAACTCCAACTCCGAGTCAATGCTGGGCCACCAAACGTGCGACCTGGCGAGAGCCTTCATCATGACTGTGCCTGGGTGGGTATTGTGAAGGTCGCGTATAAACGTTTCCCTGCCTTTTTTTGGCAAAATTACACGATTCTCCCATAGGAGGCAGTCCGAATGGATGAACATTTCAGCCTTGCTTTGGTGGAACGGCTTAATTTTGTCTTGCATTTCCCCTGGGACCGCCGACCAGCAACCACTGAGAATGCAACTTTTTACTAGTGATAGCACAGGGTCCTGGCTAGTCCAGGTCCTGATCTGGCGAGCCGTGACGGGTGACCCCTCGCTCTCAAAAGCATCCATTACAAGAAGCAAATCTGCGGGTTGCGCTATTTCCACCCCGGTGGTGGACAATGGTAGCCAACTGAGGGCATTCGCACAGTTCTCAGTGCCTGGTCTGTGGCGGATTACATAATCATACGCAGATAACATTAGTGCCCATCTTTGGATGCGGGATGAAGCATTGGTGTTAATACCTTTGCTTTCTGAGTACAACGAAATGAACGACTTGTGGTTGGTTTCAAGCTCGAACCGGAGTCCAAATAGGTATTGGTGCATTTTCTTAATCCTGTATATGCATGCTAATCCTTCTTTCTCATCCATACTGTAGGCTCTTTCAGCCTTAGATAAGCTTCTGGATGCATATGCAACCGGTTGCAGTTTGCCTGACCCATTGGTTTGCTGTAACACACAACCGACCCCGTACGAAGATGCATCGCAAGCTAGTACTAAACGTTTACACGGGTCATACAATACAAGTAACTTGTTAGAACATAGCAGGTTTCAGGCCTTGTTAAAGGCTGTCTCTTGAGATTTACCCCAAACCCAGTCATCACCTTTGTGTAGCAATAAATGCAATGATTCCAGCAAAGTGCTCAACCCCGGTAGAAAGTCACCAAAATAGTTGAGGAGTCCCAGGAAAGAACGCAGCTCCGTCACATTCTGTGGTCTGGTTGCATTCTTGATGGCCTCCGTCTTGGAGTCTGTTAGTCTGATGCCGTCCGCAGCAATCTTTCTCCCCAGAAATTCGACCTCTGGCACCAGGAAAACACACTTGGAGCATTTCAGCCTGAGTCCCACTCTGTCCAGTCGCTTGAGAACCTCTTCCAGGTTGTGCAAGTGTTCGGTGGTGTTGCGGCCAATGATCAAGATGTCGTCTTGAAACACCATGGTGCATGGAACCGATTTCAGCAGACTCTCCATGTTCCTCTGGAAGATGGCCACAGCCGAGCGAATCCCAAAGGGGCATCTATGGTATATGAACAGTCCTCTGTGCATGTTGATGCACATAAATTTTTTCGAAGGTTCAGCCAGCTCTTGTGTCATGTAAGCAGAGGTTAGACCCAGCTTGGTGAACGACTTCCCCCCTGCTAGCATTGCAAACAGGTCATCCGCTTTGGGTAGTGGGTACCGGTCCTGTAACGAGACTCGGTTGATTGTTACCTTGTAGTCCCTGCAGATTCTGACCGTCCCATCGCTTTTCAACACCGGAACAATTGGACTGGCCCACTCGTTGAACTCGACTGGCGATATGATCCCCTCACGTTGAAGTCTGTCCAGCTCGATCTCGACTTTCTCTCGCATCTTGTATGGAACCACTCGGGCCTTGTGATGAATGGGTCGTGCATCAGGGACTAAATGGATCTGCACTTTGGCGCCTGTGAAGTTGCTGATGCCTGGCCCGAATAACGACGGGAATTTGTTTAGCACTTGAGCGCACGAGGCGTCATCCGCCAAAGACAATGATTTGATGTCGTCCCAGTTCCATCGGATCTTTCCTAGCCAGCTTCTGCTGAACAGTGTTAAGCCATCGCCTGGTACAATCCATAGTGGTAAATCATGCACAGCTCCATCGTATGATACCTTCACTGCCGCACTGCCAATGACTGGTATGAGCTCTTTGGTGTAAGTGAGCAGCATGGTGTGGATCGGGCTTAGTTTTTGCCTTTGTGCCTTGTTGCCCCACAGTTTCTCAAAAGCCTTCTGGCTCATAATTGACTGACTCGCCCCCGTGTCCAATTCCATGGAAACTGGAATGCCGTTTAATTTGACTTTTCACATTATCGGAGGGCTTTTGGTGGTGAAGGTGTGTACCCCATACACTTCCTCTTCAGCCTCGGGTTGCGTTGCCTCTCTTGCTGCACTCCAGATCGATCATCTTCTGCCGACTCTGCCACGTGGTGAGTCGCGGCACGTCTGCATATTCGCTGGAGGTGCCTCATTGTTCCACAGCCCTTGCACACATAGTGCTTGAATCGACATTGATGGGCTCGATGATTACCCCCGTAGCGCCAACATGGTGCTAATGGATTTGCATTCACGCCCCACGGCGGACTCTGATTCATCCTAGGTCTAGCCTCTGCGGGTGTGTAGGCCCTGCCATGTACAATTCTGCCCGCTGAAGGTGTTATTTTATGCACAGTACTTGCCGGTGAGTTTCGATGCTGCAATGATATCTGTTTAGTGTTATCGTCGTGGACATAAAAGCCTTGGCTATCGTGATGGCCTTGCTCAGATCTTGGGATTCGGCAGACAGCAGTTTGCGAAGAATGAACTAGTGGCCGATTCCAAGCATGAAAAAATCCTGCAACACTATCCCCAAAAATCCAGCAAATACGCACGGTCCCGCAAGGCGTCTTAGGTCGGCGACATAGCTCGCCACGTCCTGGCCCTCGGAGCGGTGGTGCATATAAAAGCAATACCTGGCCATCAAGATGCTCTCCTTCGGCTTGAGGTGTTCCCGAACCAGCGTGCACAACTCTTCATATGTCTTCTCCGTTGGTTTCGTCGGTGCTAGCAGATTTTTGATGAGGCCATATATCGTGGACCCACACACAGTGAGGAGAATCTCCCTGCGCTTGACCGCGGTTTCTTCCTTTTCCAGCTCATTAGCCTTGAAGTACTGGTCAAGACGCTCAACGAAGGCTTCCCAATCATCACCCTCTACAAATCTCTCTAAAATACCAACGACAGCCACGACCGCGTGAAAGTTCATAATCTGTTACTCGTCGCCAATTGTTATGTTTAGAATAACTCCACAAGGCTGTATCTGAAGCTCAAACTGTTGTGACCTTGGTCTCTTCATTGTAACTCCAGAGTGAGGAAGCAGCATGGTGGACTGCCTTTTATACCTGATTGCCCAGGGTGTGCAGATGACCCTCAGATCTCCCACAGGTGCACCCCCTAGTGGCAAGTCTTATCATTGGTAATGATTACATACATAACATAGCCAATCTATATTGGTTTATGTTTGAAAAAAATAGCTACTCATGCTTTCTTATCAAATCTCAGGATTTTTAAGAGTTTGTTCCATGATTTATGAGATGGCGTGGCTGGCATTACTGATGTATGGAGTTAGGTATTCTGTCAAGGGTGGCTTTTTTGGTCAAAGTCAAATTATTAGGCTATTACAGAATGTGATGAACCCACCCAAGGCTCTGAGTATACTCTGGAATATATCAAAATGATTCCTGTTTGACTGACAGCTGAGGGTAATTGCCCCTTATGTCATCTGCTTACAGCAGGCTGGTTTTGCCTTGGTCCCTGCCAACTCATTGATGTGGGTGAGAGCAGAGAGGGTAACGGCGAGGGGATTAAGGAGACAGTCTGCAGTGGAAATCTTGAACTCTCTTCCTCACCACCCTATCTCCCCTCTCCCCACTAAAAGCTGTTCAGGCTAGATCAATTGAAAATGTCAAAATTGAGATTGATAGATTTTTGTTTGGCAAGGGTATTAAGGGTTATGGAATCAAGGCGGGTAGATGGAGTTAAGATACGGATCAGCCACGATCTAATTGACTCGTGGAACAGGGTTGAAAGGCTGAATGGCCTACTCTTGTTTTGATGTTCCCTTTTCTTAGTAGATAAATAACAAAAAAAAGTATGCATTGTTTTTGTTTTGTGTATTGATCTATGATGATTCCAATTAGCTCTTGATTTCCACTGTTTAGAGTTGTTCTTCCCGCTCTGTTAAAAGTGTTTACTGCTTTATTTTCTGAATGTTACATATTTTTGTATTACGTGAGTTTTTGTTAAATTTTAAAAATTGCAAATGCATATTCATTACACTACTGTTAAGGAAGAAATCTTACTCACCGTGTCCATTTTGAAAATCAAACTGTTACAATTATGGTTAAATTCAAGATTCAGTGGGAGGAATTTTAACTCACACTGCCCAGCAGGAATGGGAATGCAGTTTAAAAAAAAGTTGTGAAAATACTTATCGCCCTGTTCCCGCTCAATTCCCACCCACCACCATCTTCACATGGCCTTTTTTTAAGTAGCCAAAGCACCCTCCTGATTCAGATGGGAGCTTCATTAATACATGCAAATCAAAGTCCTATTATGTTTTTAGCACCCTGATCCCATTTTAATGGCCGCCTGAGAAGGGCGCCCACTGTGAAGCGCTCAGTGACCGGGGGTGGAGGGAAATCGGGGGTCAGGGAGCCTGGAGGTTGGGGTCGAGGGGATGGGTGATGGAAGGCTGGGATGAGTGCCTGGAGGACAGGAACAGGGGGGCCTGAAGCAGCGCCAATCGGGATGGTGCTTTACAGCTAAGTAACTTACCTTATTTTTACAGGCCAGCGTTGGCTCCTTCAGTGCAAACCAATGTTGCAGCGGGGATCTGAAGCTGGCTTTAAGCCCCTTGTTTGCATATGCAAAGGGCCTAACACCTGCTTCAGGTGTGGGTAAAGGACGCACATCATGTATGTTCTTGCCCAATGTCGGGGCGGCGCACTTCCGGTTGGAAGTGTGTGTGGGTGTTTTCAGCCCGCCATTTTGGAGCCTTAGGAGGCTATGTAATGCCTGAAAAATGGACGCTTTGTGACCCAATTTCTAGACCATTATGTTTGAGGGTTAATCACATTTTTCGTATGCAAATGAAATATTACTTTGTATAAAGCATTGACAATTGAGGGATAGCAAGTAAAATTTAATTTAATTGTTTATATATAAGTAGTGTTGACTACTTTACACTGTGATGGATGATGAATATGAGAAATACGAACAATCACAGGAAAATTGCTTACCTTATAATTAATGGAAATTGGCTTTTTTTTCAGTGGGGCTACATTTCTGCAGATGGAATCTTAAGGACATCTGCATGCTGGTGAGATTATGGATGGGATAACCATTTGCATTGGTTTTATTTTTGAGAAAAATGGGTAAACAGAAATTCAACAAATTGAAACCCCAAAATAACCAATTTCAGTTAATCAATAATATTTTGACATATTTTGATCACCATAGAAGATTTTGTCTAAAAAATGAGAAATGTTAAATCTTTAATCGAGGAAATCTTTTATATCTTTATAATGCTCAGTTCATCAATTAAAATGTACATCATATTTTAATGCAACTTAGCCGCACAGGGACCAAACATTTACCTTGCAGCAGAAACAGGAAATAGATTAAGATTGGGTTTATATGTGGCAAGAGAATTGTAATTCTACTCAGTCTGCATAATATATTTTAATTGCTGCAAGGTTTTAATGCTAGGACCCTTTAGCCATGGGAGGCAGGGGCAGATTTTTAATGGACTCTGTAAAAACTTCTAAAATTAATAGCAACCTGTCTCTAAAGCTTTGTTTCTGCTGTATTAGGATGAAAAGATGTGCAATAACCTGCATAATAAGCTAGTTTTCTACATTGAACCGTAAAGGAAATCTTTACTCCTGTTTATCAAAAACAATTAAGACAGTTTACTTTCATGATTATTTAATTACACTTTTGCATGTGCAAACTTGCCTTTTTTATCCTCAACTGTTATGAAGGGTTAAGTTCAGTACAGTTGAGAATTGTACAGTGTACAGTGCAGATGTATTCAGTGTTTTGTTGCTGTTTATAGAATTTTGTTCACATGTTTGGATCTGTACTGAATTTTTGGTTTTGCTGTCAAATGATCTCTTATCACCTTCATGCCACTTACTCCCTCATACCTTGGATTCACATCTCCTCCATGGCATGGCTTCTGTGATGTGGCTCATACTGCTATTTGTAATGGTAAGTACATAATATGATGTAGCCTATTTCCCTGTTCTCCTGTTTCACTGGAGGAGAGCTGCTTTTATTTATCCTGCCTCCATTGGTTGGTGTTGCATCTGATTTTTGGCTTCACATTGAGTTCATGGTTACTTTGGGTTACTTTCATTTTAGTTAACTCTAACAAATGGAAGAAAATATACCCCAGAGTTCAGAACCGGTAAAAGAAATAGTCAGTGAAATATGTCTATAATTCAGAGGAAATGGTTTCTTATTGTTGAATGTAATGCTTGTGGTCGTGCAGCTTTATTAAAACTGGTGGAGAAAAACTGAGCAGGAAGCTACGAATGGAAAACAAACAGCAAGTTTTCGCATCCTTTGTGCAAAAGATACCATTAGAACCAGAGTTTATAGCTACTCTGTGCATAGATGATAGAAATTGGATGCATATGTCCATTAGAAAGTTTCCTGTACATAACCAGGTTAAGAAAAAATAATTGAGGAGCCGTTAAACTGCCTGCTGCTTGTTTCTTGCTTGAAAAATGGGTGACTGGCAATTGAAAATTTGGTAGGGACCTTATACACCCATTTTGACGCTTGAATCAATTTTCACGAAGACCTTTAAATGGGTGCCCCACACTCGTGTCCTAAACAGTTGGGGAGGCTGTTTAAATTTTCAAATCAGGAGCCAACACCAGTTTTAAAACCCCAATTGCAACTTTCAAGAAGAATTGGGTGAAGCATGTTCGTGCGTGTCAAAAATCCCACTTGCTGCAGGCGTTGAGAAGCCAAACTGGTCCTTAAATGAACCGTTGGAGGCTTTTCCCAAAAGAGAAGTTTTGTGATTTAAAAAAAAAAGATTTTTGTGGGGCCAGAAGGAGCCGGAGCTAACAACAATGAGATGAATGACCATTTAATTGAGGGAGGTCATCAGGAGAATTCTTTGAGTAGTAGGATTCTTATATATCCATCTGCACTACTAGAGCAGGCAGATTCTGTTTAACATCTCACTCGAAGGGCAACATTTCTAATAATGCAGCACTTGCTCATTGCTGTAGCAGAATGTCACTCTTGATTATGTGTTCAAGTCCTGGAGTGTAGCTTTAACCCAGGTTTCTAACTTAGAAGCAAGAGTGTTACCAATTGAGCCAGGCGGACTCATTAAAAGTCTGGCATTAAAATCAGCAGGCAGGCTGTATCAGTGAACTTTTCCAATGCGTAGCTGTGCATTACAAATCAAATGCCTGAGATTTAACTGTCTCAGCCCCACAGGATGTTGGGCCACTACAATTGGCCCCAGTTATGTGGACTATAGAGGAAAGATATCCACCAAAAGTCCTGCTCTGGTTCACTATCTAACGATTCTTTCTGAAGTATGGATGCAGGATGTCTATGACCAGGATTGATTAATTTCTTCCCATTGTTGAATAGCTTGCGAGCACTCCCTATCAAAGATGAGTTATGAATAAAAGACATTTGGAAAAGGCATGGGAGGCAACTGGCATTGGTTGTACGTAACCCCAACAAGGAGCTAATACCTTCTGGAGAGGAGGTGTCAAAATTGGCAAGTAAAACAGAGGTAAAATGATAGATTTGTCCTATACTGGTTACTTAGCTGTATTCCACCAAGTTATTGTGGATTTATTGCTACCCTCAGCCAATTGGAAAACCTAGGCCATGATAGTTTGAGAAAAAGTGCTGATATAGGTTGACTTTGGATGTGTTTGCTTGGTATCATCATATTTATTTATATTTCAGGAAACATTAACCTTTGGGAGTTGCATCAGTAAATCTAAGACAATGCGCATCTAATATTTTGTAAAAATAAACTACATTCTAAAAATGCAGTGTCATGGAGTGGAGCGGGGAGAGATGGAAAGGGACATACATGGGCGCATACCCATTTTTGCCACGTACCTGAATCCCTGATTCAGCTGCATCACTGTGGGCAACTTAAGAGTGAAGGACAGGCTCTTCCCCATGGCAGGAAGAAGAAGAACTGTCATCAGGATTCTCACGTACTTCCTAGTAGCTGATTCACAATACAAATGGAGGACTGGAAGCAGGTCTCTTGTCATTCATGCCCTGCAGAGACCAGATAAAAGAGGTAACAAAATCACTTGGATAAGAGGGATTCAATCCCTTAACAAAACACAAAAAGGAAGATTTTAATTACACTCTGGCAGGATTTACTAGAAATTAATTAGGTAATTGTGCATATAATTTTTACTTGGGGACCCATTTCATTTGATATAGTTTAATAAAACATTCAGGAGTCCACAGAGTGGTAGAACATGAGTTTGCTTCCATTGTCTCCCACATAGACAGTTCCCAATTTTAGCTGGACTGTCTGAGAGAAGCAATGAATAGGTCAAGTGATACCCTACAGTGAATGAGGTAAAGTCAGAGGTGCCTACTGCTATGCACCTCCTAATGGTCAATTACAGATGACATTGATAGAAGCCTGGCAGCAGTTACCTGCCCATCCACTTAGATATGGAACTGTGTGTGAGTGGGAGGACCCTAAATAATATGAGAAAATAACAACGTTGGTGGAAATAATTCTGTAAAGATATATGCAGAAGAATATAGAGTGTCAAATTATAGTTAACATTATGTTACATTTTAAGTTAATATTGGAATTGTTCCACATTTAATATATTGTTTTCAGAATCGTGCAAGTAATTTGTATAGATATTTGTTTAAATAAAGTGCAAATATTATACAGAAGTACAACATACTCTATGTATGCAGCAAATTCAATGTGATCACTGTTAATTGTTGACAGCGAAAACATTTGAGATTGCGATTTAGTTTGGTTAAGCTGTGAATAGATTGGGACACAGGGTTAGTTGCATACCATGAAATAACCTGATTTCTTAGCATGTAGAAGAAAACTAACCAAGCAGCTGGTAGTACTGATGTTTGAAAATAATGGCAAATAATTGTGAAATTGAAATCAAATCATGCATTGTTTGTTTTACTTTGGCTTGAAAAAAAGCAAGCTGCTTGAAGGCTTAGGAGGGCGGGCTTAGCATTCTGTTTTTGTGGCTATATTATCAGACCAATCCCACAATTGAGTTTTCTGTGACCATTTGTAAAGTTCAGAATGTTTTTTCTGAAGAGTGAAGGTGAAAAGAAAATTTTAAAAGTTTTGTACCACTAACATGTTTAATGTTTGTTTGGTAAATTGATGTGATTCTTAGTATTAAAACTTTGCCAACTAGTCATATAGCAGACTAGAAATTTGTCTCTGGCGGTGGTGCAAAGGGGCTGCTGCCCGTTATACGCAGCATCTGATATTCAGTTCCATTGACTAATTTCTAGGCTGATGTTAAATAAAAAATGTTCATATATACTGTAATAAATATTCAATAACTTAATTTTCAATTATTTGTACAATTTATGTGCTTGTAATAAGTTTAATGCAGTGTTATAATTTTAATTTTTTTTGTTGTCTCTGTATTTTCTTTTACTTGGCATTTCAAATTCATCCAGAGGTGGAATGCAGACAGTTCGGGGTTGAATTTAACCCACCCCTCTCCCACCTGTGAGAACAGTGTTGTGGTTGGGGGGGTGGAGGGGAGAGGAGTAGGAATTAAAATTGTTCAAGTCCACTTACTGGCTGGCCCATGGCTGCACTGTATCCGCCTGGTGACATTTTATCTTCTCCAACTTTGAAGTTGGTCAAGGCTCCCGCTGCAGGCAATACAAATCTAAATTACATCACCGGTGCCACAGCTGCATTTTAACGTTGGCATTCGGGAGGCCTGAATGGGCCAACCTCGACAGCTGAATCAATGGCGGAAGTTGTGCAGGGTCCATAAAGGGCCAAGGTAAATTTAACATTGTTTACTTTTATATGCAATGCTTGTGGGCCAGGAGGCGCAGGAGTGCTCCCGTGGGCCTCACAAGGAATCCTTGGGCCTCTCCAGTCCTGACCTTCACTCCCCCAACTGGCATCAGCTCCGCAACCCCCCATCTCTCCCAGCACTTAGCTTATACCGGAGACTGTTCCCTTGGGTCCCCGGCACTGTCCACTTCCCACCTGCTGGCCTTAACATCCTTCCCACTGGTTTTATCTTCCATATCAATGGCCATTTCAATTCTCTCAGGCTATTAAATGTGTACATCTTTGCTTAACTGTATTCATATAATCAATCAGAGTTGTTATTCTTCCAATTTGAATTAATTGTATGAATTATTTAAAGCTCGTGTCCCAGAACAGTTTTAAAATATTTGAAGAACCTTTTTGGCTAGAAGCATAGGAGAGGGAAGATTGTGTCATATTCTGTGCCTGAACAACTAGTTTTTTACCCCAATAATAATTTAAAGTCTAACTATTTTTTGGTATGTAATACAATCCCTTTCATATATCCCACATATTTTTGAAATCCACTCCTCCCATTTTTGTTGAGAAACAACCATTCTCTAAAGACTATTTTTTAGAGCGCAGTTGGCATTTTTGTGTTAGGGCTCTCCTCAGCCACACATTGCATGTGCATGTATGCAGCTAGTGTTTTCTACAGGGCTTTTTAAGGGTAACACAAATAGGCTCCAATATTTGCCGAGGCACGTGTTAGGGCAGGGAAGCCTGCAGCAGAAGGATGCAGCGGAGGAGCAGGTAGATCTAGTGGTGGTGGTGAGGGGGGGATAAGCTGCTGGTCAATGGGGGAGTAGGGTGGGGGGTGTGCGAGAGGATGCTTGTGGGGAGGGGGGCAAGATTGCGGAGGGGCGATTGGACAGATCGGGACAGGTGTCGGAGATCCTGAGGGGTGGGTCCCTCGAGATCGGAGGTGGTGGGTCGGACAGATCATGGGAAACATTTACAGGTAAGTTTGTTAATCCTGGAGGAAACACACCTGCATCTCCTGACTCACAAGAAGTGCTGTAAAGGCACTTACCTAATGGATCTAACCCTTATCACCTCCTTTTACTTGCTGGGTTTCCCAAGGCCTGGAAAGCCCGATTGGCATGAGTTTAAAAATAGAAAGCTTGTAAAAATGGAGGCACGCAACTTCCTTAAAAACTTTCAATAACTGACCCGTCTCCTGAAAATGGATTGGTCACCTGCCCCTGTCCCGCCTCCCTTAAAACCGAAAGTGGACCTGTTGGGTTTGGGTTTGAGATTTTTAAAATTTTAACTGCTCACAGACCTAGATCCACCTATTTTTGGATGTTAAGACTCTGCATTCAGTGGAATAAGGAGTTGGGAGGGTTTGAGAATTTCTCGGGAATCTAGACTTCTAGACTGGTCTGTCTGCCTGAGCATCGTGAACTATAAAAGGATCTTTGGGTATCCGTATGTCGTACTCTCTTATTTAAGATACTGGAGGAGAAGGATCACAGGAAGCATGTCAGGCAGGTGTGCTCCCACCTCAGGAGATCAATGTTCCTATCCCTATGCAGCCAACTGCATGTAGGTGTTTGAACATTCATACCTGGCTGTTTTGGATCCAATCGCAATTCTTCAGATAATGAATCAGTCTATGTAAAATACAGTGAGACCTGGACAACATCCAGGCTTGGGCTGAAAAGTGGCAAGTAACATTCTTGCCACATGTGTGCCAGGCAATGACCATCTCCAACAAGAGAGAGTCCACTTGACATTCAGTGGCATTACCATTCTCGAATCCGCCACCATCAACATCCTGGGGGGGTCAGCATTAACCTGAAATTTAACTGGATTTGAAGGGCCAGAAAGCCTGGATGAATAAATGGCTGCTGAGGGACCCAAGGACAAGTAGGGAAAAGCATGTAATAAGGTGCAGACTGTTACCAGGGTCTTGGTCGAGCATACCATAGGCATGCTGAAGCAAAAATTCAGATGCCTGGACTGATTGAGAAAATACTACAGCATAGCCCATCAAATATGTCCAAAATGATTATAACCTGTTGTGCTTTACATAACGTTGCCCTGCAGAAGGCTATAGAGGACAACACTATATTAGTCATTCACAGAACATATGAATGATATTGGAGCTATTAAGAGGGGTGACAAAAAGCTTGGTCAAAGAGGTGGGTTTTAAGGAGGATCTTAAAGGAGGTGGAGGGTTTAGGGAATTCCAGAGCATTGGGCCTAGATAGTTGAACACTCGATCACCAATCGTAGGTTGAAGGGTGGGAAATGCACAAAAGGCTACAATCAGAAGAACAGTAAGTTTGGACGGATTGTAGGGCTGGAGGACATTGCAGAGACAGAGAATGGTGAGGCCATGAAGCAATTTGAGGCTGAGAATTGTAAATTTAAGGTGTTTGGGGGACATGGTACTCCCTCAGTAATCAGAGATTCATATGGAAACAGGCCTCTGTGCAGCAGTCTGATTGTTGAAGTCCTGCATTATGGATTTCTTAACCTGGTTCCCTAACATTGGCTGGATTTTAAGGAGGAAGGCGGGTTGGGGGGCAGGGGAGCTCCAAGGCAGTCAGAAAGCCCAGGAGGCCGGGTTTCCCACAGTCCCTGCCAACTTTAACAGCAAAACCTGATTTGCATGCGAGGCCTTGGTTTCATGCCCGCAGCCAGCCAGCTTGAGAGGCTGGGAGTGGGTTGGGGGGTGATCAGGCAGCGGATCGGGGGATGGGCGGGTCGTTAACAGGTTTAGGTGGGTGGGTTGGTTGTTTGGGCAGATGATCAGGGGTCGGGCCAGTCGGTTAAAAGGTTCAGGGGGGAGGAAGGGAGGTAGTCAGGCAGATGATGGGGTTGGGGGGGAGTGGAGAGGATCGGGGGGGATGACCGATGAAGGGAAGATTGAGGCCGGCCACCAGAGGATCAGGGCTGGCCATCGGAGGATCAGTTGGGGGTGGGGGAGGAAAGGGAAGATCGTGCCAGGCCTCAGCATCAGTGGTGGGGGGAGAGGGGTGGTGGTGATCGGAGGCCTCGTGGGAGGGGATCTCTGATCATCGGGGTTCTGTTGGGTAGGGACCTTGTATCCAGGAGCTAGCTATAAAGGCACGATACTCCTGGATTCAGCAGTCCCTGCTGTGCTGTAACTGCTGTGTTTTACGAATTGTGTAAAACCAGTCCACATACAGTTTAAAGACAAAATAGAAGTTAAAAAAGAGACTTCCAGCCTCATTGTAATATTTAAATTGACATCCCACCTCCTGGGAGCTGGTTGGCTGCCCGTCCCCATCCTGCTTCCCGTCCTGCCTCTGTTAAAATTAGAAGTGGGTGGGTTGTAGGCGGATTCAGATCAGCAATCTGATTTTTAACAATTTAACTACCCCCACACTCCAAATCCACTTGTTTTTGTAGATTAACATTCCCCCCATTGTGGAATCCAAACAAGACAGGCAGCTAGAGCTTGGAGAGCAAGGTCTCTAAAACCCTAGTTAAAATATTTATGATGGAAACTGGCTTAATTTAGGGCTTGGGGCAAGGGGAATTCCGCTGCTGTGTGGCAATGATTGTCTGCATCTCGATCACCCAGTCATGCAGCATGCACAGATGCAACTTTGCATAGATGTCCCCAAAACTTGCAGGGCCCGAATTTGGTCAAAGCCAAGTTCCGCACGTTTTTCAGCAGTCCCCGGACAGTGCGTGATTTTCTACCGGCCGGTACCGTTGGGGCTGAGTGGGCGGGAGATCATCCCGTTTTTCTCGGCGGTGGCGGAGTGCAGCGGGCGGTTGCAGGCGGAGGAAGACTTCCGTATTGCGAATCATCGGTTCCTGAGTTGTGTGCGTGCGGCTGTCAAGCTCCGCCCCCCGAGAGGCACAGATGAGAGGCCAGAGACTGCTGGCCTGAGATCGCTGGGAGGGGGGGAAAAGAGTGATCGCTGTGTTGTGGATGGGGTGGCGGGGGGGGGGGGGTGGGAAATAGAAGAGATCACTGTGGCAGGGGGCGTGGTGGGTAGAGATCACTCTGGGAGATGGGAGAGACGGGGGGGGGGAGCGACTGGGGGATGAGTGAGACTAGGGACTAGGTGGGGAGAGAGAGATCGCTGTGAGGGTTGAGTGAGACTGACGGGGGATGAGTGAGACTAGGGGGAGAGAGAGATCGCTGTGAGGGGTGAGTGAGATTGGGGGGGGAGGGAGATCACTGTGGGGGGTGGGTGTGAGAGACTAGGGGGTGGGGGAAGAGACTGGGGGGTGAGTGAGACTAATAAAATGTTTATTATAATTAATAAAGGAGTAAATAAGGCTTTATAAGACTATTTATATTTTTGGCTAACACTCGAAAATACTACAATCCATTTAAAAATACGTCAGACTGTGGAGAATTATAAAGATCTGTGTCATATGAAACAAACTTGTCAGCTCTGTGTCCATACAGCCCACTTAACATCCACTTAAAAGCACCTTCTCCAGTACGGTATGCAGTCCCGGCGGTATGTCATGAAACTTGCACTTTTGGGCGGTATGTGGGCGGTTCTAAATGGGCGGGCGGTGTGCATACCGCCCGGCGTTATGTCACTCATGAATCTTCTGCCAGGGGGTATGTCAGCGGTTATGTACCTGTTTTTGACGAAACTTATATTTTCGGGCGGTATGTCGATGAATTTCGGGCCCATGGGCTGCTTGGCACACTTTCAAATGACTGCATGAACTGCTGATCCCGAGCTGCCAAACTGAGTTTGTAAGCAGGCCCGGTGAGCTTCAAATCCCTGGACTTAGCAGCTAGTGGAGACCTTGAGCTGATCATCTACCTGCACTTGTTTAGCAACACTGGTGCTCTGTGCTTCACCAAGTTCTCCTTCCTACAACTAAGTAAATGATTTCCTCCCCTCCCCACAAGTGCATACATCTGTACTGATGCTTGACATTGCAGGAATCATAGAATCTTAGACATTTACGGCACAGAAGGAGGCCATTTGACCCAACGTGTCTGTGCTGGCTGAAAATAGAAAAGCAAATTATAATTTAAATGGAGAAAAATTACAAAGTGCTGCAGGACAGAGGGACCTGGGGGTCCTCGTGTGCATGAAACCACAAAAAGTTAGTATGCAGGTACAGCAAGTAATCAGGAAGGAAAATGGAATGTTGGCTTTTATTGCAAGGAGGATGGAGTATAAAAGTGGAGAAGTCCTGCTACAACTGTACAGGGTATTGGTGAGGCCACACCTGGAGTACTGCGTACAGTTTTGGTCCCCGTATTTAAGGAAGGATATACTTGCATTGGAGGCTGTTCAGAGAAGGTTCACTTGGTTGACTCTGGAGATGAGGGGGTTGACTTATGAACATAGGTTGAGTAGGTTGGGCCTGTATTCATTGGAGTTCAGAAGAATGAGAGGTGACCTTATCGAAACATATAAGATAATGACGGGGCTCAACAAGGTGGATGCAGAGAGGATATTTCCACACATAGGGGAAGCTAAAACTAGGGGACATAGACTCAGAATAAGGGGCCACCCATTTAAAACTGAGATGAGGAGGAATTTCTTCTCTCAGAAGGCTGTAAATCTATGGAATTCTCTGCCCCAGAGAGCTGTGGATGCTGGGTCAGTGAATATATTTAAAGTGGAGATAGACAGATTTTTGAGCGGGCAGGGAAGTGGAGCTGAGTCCATGATCAGATCAGCCATGATCTTGAGGAGCCAGGTGGCCTACTTCTGCTCCTATTTCTTATGTTCTTATGAAAAAGAGCTATCCAGCCAAATCTCACTTCCCAGCGCTTGGCCCATAGCCTTGCAGGTTACAGTATTTTGGTGCATAGCCAAGTATTTTTTAAATGTGATGACCGTTTCTGCCTCTACCACCCTTTCAGGCAATGAGTTCCTGATCCTCACCACTCTCTGGATGAAAAATGTTCTCCTCAACACTCCTCTAATCCTTCCACCAATTATGTTAAATATATGGCGCCTGGTTATTGACCTCTCTGCTAGGGGAAATAGGTCCTTCATATCCACTCTATCTAGGCCCCTCATAATTTTCTACACCTCAATCAACTTTCCCCTCCACCTCATCTGTTGCAAAGGAAACAACCCCAGCCTATCCAATCGTTCCTCATAGCTAAGATTCTGCAGACCTGGCAACATCTTCATAAACCTCCTCTGTACTCTCTCGAGTGTAATCACATCTTTCCTGTAATGTGATGACCAGAACTGTACACAGTACTCTAGCTGTGGCCTAACTAGTGTTTTATACAGTTCAAGCATAACTTCCCTGCTCTTGTATTCTGTGCTTCGGCTGATAAAGACAAGTATTCCGTATTCCTTCTTAACTACCTTATCTATCTGTCCTGTTTGCTCCAGGGATCTGTGGACATACACTCCAAGGTCCCTCTGTTCCTCTACATTTCTCACTATCCTACTATTTATTGTGTATTCCCTTGCTTTGCTAGACCTCGCCAAATACATTGAATTCCATTTACCACTTTTCTGCCCACCTGACCAGTCCTTTGATATCTTTCTGCAGCTTTCTTCCTCGCTATCAACCACACAGCCAATTTTTGTATCATCTGCAAACTTCTTAACCATGCCCCCCTACATTGACGTCTAAATCATTTGATGTATACTACAAAAAGCAAGTGACCTAGTACTGAGCCCTGCGGAACTCCACTGGAAACAGCCTTTCAGTCACAAACATTTGTCGATCATTACCCTTTGCTTTCTGCCACTGAAACAATTTTGGATCGAACTTGCCACTTTCCCTTCGTTTCCCATGGGCTTTTACTTTTCTGACCAGTCTGCCGTATGGGACCTTGTCAAAAGCCTTGCTAAAATCCATATAGACTACATCAAACTCACTACCCTCACTAACCCTCGTTGCTACCTCCTCAAAAAATCCAATCAATTAGTCAGACCTGACTTTCTCTTAACAAATCCATGCTGATTATCCTTGATTAATCTGTACCTTTCTAAATGACAATTAATACTGTCCCTCAGAATTTTTTCGGACAAGTTGCCCACCATCAAGGTTAGGCTGACTGGTCTATCCCTTTCTTCCTTTTTAAACAACGTTACAACATTAGCAATCCTCCAGTTCTCCGGCACCACACCTGTAGCCAGGTTTGAAAAATTATGGTCAGAGTCTTTGCTATTATCTCCCTTGCTTCCCTTAACAGCCTCGGATACATTTCATCCGGGCGAGGCAATTTATCTACTTTCAAACAATTTATCTACTTTGTGAAGACAGATGCAAAGTATTCATTAAGAACCATACACACACAGGTTACCTTTGGAGATACAACACTCTTTTATGAACATAAGAAATAGGAGTAGGCCATTTGGCTCCTTGAGCCTGCTCCGCCATTCAATATCATGGCTTATCTTCTACCTTAACTCCACTTTCCAGCACTATCCCTTATCCCTTGATTCCCTTAATATCCAAAAGTCTATTGATCTTTGTCTTGAATATACTTAATGAGTGAGCCTCCACACCTCTCTGGGGTAGAGAATTCCAAAGATTCACCACCCTCTGAGTGAAGAAATTTCTCCTCATCTCAATCCTAAATGGCCGACCCCTTATTCTGAGACTGTGACCCCTGGTTCTAGATGCCCCAGCCAGGGGAAACATCCTCTCTGCATTTATCCTGTCAAACCCTGCAAGAATTTTGTATGTTTCAATGAGATCACCTTTCATTCTTTTAAATTATAGGGAATATAGGCCTAGTCTACTCAGTCTCTCCTCATAGGACAACCACCCCATCCCAGGAATCAGTCTGGTAAACCTTCGTTGCACTCCCTCTGTGGCAAGTATATCCTTCCTTAGGTTGGAGACCAAAACTGTAATGACTCAAGAGTCTGGTTACTGTAAACCCTCTCAGGTGCAACCTGATCCATCTTCATTCCAGCCCAAGAGTGCCTGCGTAACAAAGACACCCAGCTTATATACAGGTGACCAAGCACACATGCCACATGCGTACAGCCCGATGACCTCTGACCGCGGCGCCCTCTGGTGTCTGGTGTCCCCAAGCATTAATACATAACAACATCCCCCTTTTAAAATCTTAACAACAGTCCTTTTATAAATTAAGATGGTCTGGGACTTTCCTCTCCCGCGTTGATAGTCTCACTTCAACTTTGGCTCTGGGCGAGCGTTCTGAGTTCGTTGAGACTGAGGGCTGAGTAGCCGATCTGATGGGAGTGGTCAGGACCACATCAGAGACTGAAGGTTCAGAGTCAGTTATGTCAGCAGAGTCTTCTGATGAGTGAACAATGGTTGTTGGTCACTGACTGCATCTTCCTCACTCGGTTCCAGTTCATCCGTGTGCCGCAGTTTAACTTGGTCAAGGTGTTTCTTGCATGTTTGCCCATTCTTGAGCATGACAATAAACACTCTTGTTACCCACCTTGGCTGTAACAGTGCCGGCGATCCACTTTGGACCCTGACCATAGTTCAGTACATAAACCGGATCGTTGACAGAGACGTCACATGACACGGCAACACGAGCATGACACCGTTGCTGACTTTGATGTCTGTTTTCAACATGGTCATTCAAATCAGGATGAACAAGAAAAAGCCTGGTCTTGAGATTTCTCCATCAGTAGTTCAGCAGGAGGAACCCCAGTAAGCACATGAGGTCTTGACCTGTAACTGAGCAATATACATGACAACCATTCCTGCAGTGAGCCCTGAATTACACATGTCATATTTTGCTTGATCGTTTGAACGGCATGCTCTGCTTGACCATTAGAAGCAGGCTTGAATGGAGCTGATCTCACATGTCTGATGCCGTTGAGTTTCATGAACTCCTGGAACTCAAGACTTGCGAAGCAAGATCCTTTGTCGCTCACAACAATGTCAGGTAAACCATGAGTGGCAAACATGATACGAAGGCTCTCAATGGTAGCTGTAGACGTGCTGGATGACATAATAACACACTCTATTCACTTGGAATATGCATCTACGACGACAAAAAACATCTTTCCTCGGAACGGGCTCGCAAAATCAATGTGGATCCTTGACCATGGTTTCGATGGCCACGACCAAAGACTCAGCAGAGATTCTGCTGGTACTTTACTTAACTGCATGCAAGTATTGCACTGATGCACGCATGATTCCAGATCAGAGTCAATTCCAGGCCACCATACACGAGACCTAGCAATGGACTTCTTCATGACAACACCAGGATAAGTGCTATGAAGTTCACGTACAAATTTTTCTCTACCTTTCTTAGGCATGATTACACGATTACCCCACAGTAAACAGTCTGACTGAATGGACAGCTCATCCTTGCGACGGTTGTAAG
The DNA here is from genome assembly GCF_044704955.1 of Pristiophorus japonicus. Lineage (NCBI taxonomy): Eukaryota > Metazoa > Chordata > Chondrichthyes > Pristiophoridae > Pristiophorus > Pristiophorus japonicus. Next base: position 36,635,222 of record NC_091988.1, on the reverse strand, counting down.
GTTTGATCTCCTCACGCATTTCTATAGCTATGGCAGACCAATCACCACTGAGTACACACCGTTTCACAACCGATAAAATAGTGTCATGACTGGTCCAGATCCTAACTTGTTGAGCAGTAAAGGGGTTCCTTCGCTCACAAAAGCATCCATTACTAACAGTAGATCTGCAGGTTTAGGCGTCTCCATCTCAGTTGTGGGTAAGGGCAGATGATTCAGTGCATCGGCACAATTCTCAGTGCCAGGTCGATGACGAATAATATAATCCTAGGCAGACAATGTCAATGCCCACCTTTGAAAGCGGGACGATGCATTGGTATTAATACCTTTGTTTTCCGCAAACAACGAAATGAGTGGCTTGTGATCCATTTTCTAGTTCAAAACGAAGACCAAACAGGTACTGGTGCATTTTTTTTTACCCCATACACACAGGCCAAAGCTTCTTTCTCTACCATATTGTAAGCTCTTTCTGCTTTAGACAGACTTCTCAAAGCATACGCAATAGATTGTAGCTTGCCCGATTCATTTGCTTGTTGGAGTATGCAGCCAACCCTATATGATGAAGCATCACAGGCTAATACATGGATCATAATGAACAAGCAACTTGTTTGAACATTGCAGATTCTTGGCTTTCTCAAAGGCTCTATCTTGAGACATATCCCAGACCCAGTTGTTGCCTTTACTTCGTAACACATGCAGTGGCTCGAGTAAAGTGCTCAATCTGGGTAAGAAATTACCAAAATAGTTGAGTAGCCCAAGGAACGAACGCAGCTCTGTCACATTCTGAGGCCTGGGTGCATTTTTGATGGCCTCGGTTTTTGAATCAATGGGCCTGATGCCATCAGCAGCAATCTTCCTCCCGAGCAATTCGACTTCAGGTGCCATGAATACACACCGAGCGTTTCAGCCTGAGTCCCACTTTGTCCAGACGCTGTAGGACTTCTTCAAGATTGTTCAGATGTTCAGCGGTGGCGTGACCTGTGACCAGAATGTCATCTTGAAACACGACAGTTCTAGGAACGGACTTCAGTAAACTCTCCATATTCCTCTGAAATATGGCTGCAGCCGAACGAATCCCAAAAGGATACCTGTTGTAGACGAACACTCCTTTATGGGTGTTGATGCAGGTGAGTTTCTTTGAAGTGTCGACAAGCTCCTGGGCCATATAGGCCGACATCAGATCCAGTTTTGTGAACGACTTTCCAGCAGCTAGCATGGCGAACAGGTCATCAGCCCTCAGTGACGGATACTGATCCTGTTTCGAAAATCAGTTAATCCTAACCTTGTAGTCTCCACAAATCCTGACAGTGCCATCACTCATCAACACAGGAACAATGGGACTAGCCCACTCGTTAAACTCGACCGGTAATATGATCCCTTCACGCTGGAGTCTGTCAAGTTCAATTTCAACCATCTCCCTCATCATGTACGGAACAGACTGAGCTTTGTGATAGACAGGCCTTGCATTGGAGTCCAGGTGAATCTGCACCTTGACTCCCGTAAAATTACCAATACCCGGTTCAAACAAAGTAGGAAACTTTTTCAATACTTGAGCGCACGAAGTATCATGCACCGAGGACAACATCTTGACATCATTCCAGTTCAACTTGATTTTCTCGAGCCAATTTCTGCCGAACAGCGTTGGACCATGACCTGGGACGATCCATAATGGCAGCTCGTGAACCACACTGTCATATGACACCTCGATTGCTGCACTGCCGAGCACCGGTATGAGTTCCTTCTGTAAGTACGCAACCTGGCATTGACTGGACTCGGCTTCGGTTTCACAGCCTTAGTACCCCACAGCTTGTTGAATGTCCTTTGGCTCATTATCGACTGGCTCGCACCCGTGTCCAGATCCATTGATACAGGCACGCCATTCAGCTTCACATTAACGACTATCGGCTGGCTCTTGCTCAGGAACGAATACAGTCCATTCACTTCCTCCTCTGGTTGCGTATCCGGACCATCACTGAACTGGTCCTCATCAACCATGCGGTGAGCTGCACCACACTTGCTCCGTTGTGGACACATCCTGTGAAGATGCCCCACTTTCGAACCTCCATTGCATGAGTATTGTCTAAACCGACACTGAAGGGGCTGATGATTGCCCCCGCAACATCAACAGGGTGAAATCTGGTTCGAACCAGTTGGCGGGCTCTGAGTAGCGGCAGGTTTCGCATAAGCAGCTCTGCCCAAAGCCGACGCCATCTTGGTTACAGTACTTGCCGTGGAACTCCGACTCGTCGATGATATCTGCCTCAAATTATCATCCGTCGTCCTGCATTCCTGGGCAGTCGTGATGGCCTTTTTCAAATCCAGCGTCTCTGCAGCCAACAGCTTCCTGAGGATCGCATCATGGCTGCCTATCACGAAGACATCACGCAGCATGTCTTCCAGCATGTTCCCGAACTTATACGGCTCAGCAAGTCGTCGCAGGCCGGCGACGAATCCCGACACGACCTGGCCCTCAGCACGAACATGTGTGTAGAAACGGTAGCGTGATATGATGATCCCCTCTTTTGGCTTCAGATGATTACCCACCAACGTACACACAATTCCTTTTTCCGCCGGACGTACAGGTGAGAGAAGATTCTTTGAGACCGTAAATTTTCGGACCACAAACGTTGAGGAAAATTGCCCTGCGCTTAACTGCGAAAGCCTCTGCCTCTATGCCGTTGGCCACAAAATACTGATCCGGGCGATCGACAAAATCAGCCCAATCCTTGCCCTCCGCGAATTTCCAGGATTCCAACAGTGCCCATTGTGCATGCGAAGGTTCTTAAATTACCTCGTTGCCAATTGTAATGACTCAAGAATCTGGTTACTGTAAACTCAGGTGCAACCTGATCCATCTTTATTCCAGCCCAAGAGTGCCAGCGTGACAAAGACACCCAGCTTATATACAGGTGACCAAGCACACATGCCACATGCATACAGCCGGATGACCTCCGACCGCGGCGCCCTTTGGTGTCTGGTGACCCCCAAGCATTAATACATAACAAAAACTGTACACAATACTTCAGGTGTGGTCTGACCAGGGCCCTGTATAATTGCAGTGAGACGTCTTGGAGCTGAAATTCAGCCTCTTGATAAGGCCTGTTACCGGCGGCCACGCGGCAATGTCGTATGGCCGCCGATTTGTAGTTGAATAGCCATCACATGCAAAATTCTCCTCGGGGATTTTTGCAGAGTTGTGGAGATCCACACTGCTTCCCCCACTTCCGCCCCGCTCCTGCAGATGCGTCATCAGAGCGTGCACCGCAGCCTCTCTGCCCCGGAAGCTAAATTTAGTTTTCAAAGTCAACTGGCCGCCTGTCGGTGCCGGGACAGTTTTTTGTATCGGTGCACTGTGCCGGCTCAAGACTGCCAGCGGACTTTAAAGGTGTGTTGCATACATCTCCATTTTTTTTGGCGGATAATTTTTCACAGCGGCATTGAGTGTTCGTGGGCTGGTGGCCTCAGTCTATACTCTAGAGGCCTCATTGTGGAGGTTGAGCTTCCAGAGGCAATGGGCTCAATGCTAGCAGCAGAATGCCTCCTGCACATTGTGCCCGTCAGGGAGGCACGCAGGAGAAGGTGGCTGTGTTTCCAATGGCTCCATAGGCAGTGGGCAAGGGACACAGCAGTCATGGATGCCCAATTAGAGACGGGCTTGGAAATAGTGACAGACCTCAACACAGAGAGGTGGCCCAGGAAGGACCTGCCGTGAGGAGGAGGGTCAGGTACGCTGACCACCTGCAGCAGATAGTGGCCGAGATAGAAAGAAGGCAGGATGCACAGGAGGCAGATGCTTGCCAGCAGCAGGCTGCAGAGGCCAAGGAGCATGAAGAGCATGAGGGAGAAAGCAATGAGCCAGCTGTCATAGGAGGAGCCAACCATAGAGCTGGGGGAAGAAACCCTATTGTGCAAGGGTCTACGTGCAGCAGTTTTCCTTCATGGATCTTATGGATTACCAATGTCTCCACGGGCTTGGATTCAGGAAGGACATCGGGAGCTGTGCAATCTCCTACGGCCAGATCTACAGCCTCCGACAAGGCTGAGGACAGCTCTGAACGTCGCAACCAAAGTGACCATAGCACTAAATTTCTATGCCACTGGCTTTTTCCAATCTGCCACTGCAGACATTCGAACATTTCTCAAGTGACATCGCTTCATCCGTCAAGTGACAGATGCTCTCTAAGAGAATGGGCGAATACATTTCTTCCCCGATGAGCAGGGAGAAGCAGGTGGAGCGGCAGACCGGATTTGTGCGCATTACGTGCTTCCCCAAGGTACAGGGCGCCATAGACTGCACCCACGTCGCATTGAGGGCGCCACAAAATAATGTGGAGATGCTTATCAACCGAAATGGATTCCACTCCCTCAACGTGCAGCTGGTATGTGACTATCACTGCAATATCATGGCTGTTGATGCCCGGTATCCTGGCAGCAGTCACGATGCCTTCATCCTGTGCCAGACCGGTGTGCCCGGCGTGTTTTCTGGGCCAAACCAAAATTGCAGGTGGCTGACCAGGGCTACCCACTGTGCACTTGGCTGCTGACTCCTCTTCGCAACCCCAGGACAGCTGCGCAGCAAGCCTACAACGACTCTCATTCAGGCACCAGGTGCCTAATTGAGCAGTGCATTGGGATCCTTAAGCAGAGGTTCCGTTGCCTGGTGGAGTGTTGCAGTACTCTTCAGAGCGTGTCTCCCTATTGGTTGTCGTCTGCTGCATGCTTCATAACCTGGCAATCATGAGGGGCCAACTGTTGGAAGACAAGCCAGCAGTAGCACCTGAGGAGGAGGAGGACCAGACATTGTCTCCATCCTAATCCTGCAAGGGAAGTACAGACCTGTCTCATTTCTGCTTGTTTCCAATGAGTTAATGGCCACTTCACCCTTCATCTTTGCATTTCCATGGCCATCGCAATGAGCCCTTTCACAAATTATTGCTCACAATGAAATGATACACTTGCACAGATATGGGAACACAAAATAAAGATTTATTGCAGAATAAAGAAAGGTGCAAAAAACAATCATTTCTCATCCTTGTGCCTCTCCTTATAACCCCTTTTACGCAAGCAAGCCTATTCTGGTACTACTCCGCGGTGCCTCCCCTGTGGCTGCCTCATGGGTCTGGGAAGGCTGCTGTCTTTCGGGTATAGAAGCTACAGGTGTCCCTACACTCTCGACCAGCTCTGGCCCTGGAAGGGCCGGCTGCAGACTGGGCAGCCCCCTCTTCAGTGCATTCATTCGGCTTTAGTTCGGGCGAGTCTATGCTTCTCGACAGATCTGGGGTCAGGAATGGTGTGATCCTGAGAGAGCTCATCATCATCCTGGTCCAAGGATCCTGCGCCACTCCCCGGGAGCAGCACATCACAATCGGCACCAATCTGAGGAAGCACAGGTGCCGCGACACCGGAAGGTACACCATGGACCGTGGTGGATCCAGCCACGATGGCAACAGTCAGGTCTCGCGTGGCTTCCAGCTGAGAGTGCATGAGAGCAGACATAGTGTCGACGCCATTAAAGAGGAGAGCAGTAAGATGCTCCGTGGCCTGTTGCCCAGAGTGCATGAGTATGCTGAGCTTTCAGGACCACGACAATCCTATCCAAAGCAGCACTTAGACGCTTGTTCCCTTGCCCCTGTTCTGTAATGCAGTTGCCACATCCCCAACGAGTCATGGCACCACAGCTGGATCCGCACGGTCACTCTGGGAGTCCACACTGGCAATGATGGGCTCCATGGTGTGTGCAGAACTGTTCACAATGTGGGAGGCGGACTCCTCCACGCTCCTGACCACTTGCGACAGGCTCTCTGGCACCCTTGCCATTGCTCCCAACATTTGGGAATTCATGGCCTCCACCTTCTTTCATAAGCTTCAACATCGATGGGCTCGTCTGAGTCCTCTTCAGTAGAACTCGCATGCGCACTCGCCACCCCCCCACCGCCCCCCTCCCCCCTCCGGAGAGATGGCACCCGAGGTTCCCTTTGCCCCTCACCATGCTGTAGCCCGCTTGGCCCCGGTGCAACACCCAGTGCAGACCCCTCTGCTATCTCTAACTGATCCGACCACGTACTCCCAGTATCTGAGCTGGCACGTGTGAGTGTAGGAAGCAGTGACGCGGTGCTGCCAGCAGTATCCCCCTCTTCCTCCACCTCATTGGACATTGCGCCAACATACGCACTGGCCTCCAGGGCGTCATCCAGGCTCGTGATCCCAATGGCCTCTAGGGTGTCGGCATGGCACGAGCTGCCAGTGCCCTCAGGCTGTTGTCCAGGCTCGTCCAGCGGGATCGGCATGACTGGCGGCCACGGGGAAGGCAACATGTGGGCCCACTAGCGTCTGGACCCTTTCTTCCAGGGGAGGGAGCTGCTGTATATCTGCCTCGCCACTACCAGTCCTCTGTTGCTCTATACGGTTATATATATAATATACAATCAAATGCTGCTTCAGTGACTATATAGTGAAGGTGGGAAGTAAGAGAAGATGAAGGAGAGGCTCGCAGATGGAAGGTGAAGAGTTGGGGGAACATGTGCTCGCTTTCATCAGGCGAATGATGCCGTTCAGCCTTTTGCAGCATTGGGTCGCGGTCCGGTCATGAATGGAGGTCTCCGAGACCTCCTCAGCAATCTCCACGCATTCATGAACACATCGTGAGTCAGTCTTCCTGTATCAGGGTACAGGATGTGCCTCCTTCCCTCCGCAACCTCCATGAGGTACTCCAGTTCAGCATCGGAAAATCTGCTGCCCTCCTTGCTACTGCTGCATTAGCCATGGCCTCCACTCAAAAGGCTTCCCTGCTCAGGGCCTAGCTGCAAACCCTGCCCTTTAAGAAGGCCAGGGAGCAGCTGGCTCGTTAGCAGCAAATCCTTGTTCAACCTTCGTCTCCAGGCTAGATCGAAGACCGTCCCATCCTCTGTTGTTAAGCTACAGTACATGGACGACGCTTACGTCTGCGCACATTCAGAGACTGAACTCCAAGTCATAGTCAACATCTTCACTGAGGCGTACAAAAGCATGGGCCTTGCACTAAACATCCGTAAGACAAAGGTCCTCCACCAACCTGACCCCGCCACACAGCACTGCACCCCAGTCATCAAGATCCACGCGCAGCCCTGGAAATGTGGACCACTTTCCATACCTTGGGAGCCTATTATCAGCAAGGGCAGACATCGACAATGAGGTTCAACACCGCCTCCAGTGCGCCAGCGCAGCCTTCGGCCACCTGAGGAAGAGTTTTTTCAAAGATCAGGCCCTCAAATCTGGCACCAAGCTCATGGTCTACAGGGCTGCAGTGATACCCGTCCTCCTGTATGGCTCAGAGACGTGGATCATAAACAGTAGACACTTTAAATCGCTGGAGAAATACCACCAGCGATGTCTCCACAAGATCCTGCAAATCCCCTGGGAGGATCGGGCCAACATCCCCAGCATCAAAGCATTGACCACACTTGACCAGCTCCGTTGGGCGGGCCATATTGTTCACATGCCTGACACGAGACTCCCAAAGCAAGAGCTCTACTCTGAACTCCTACACGGTAAGTGAGCCCCAGGTGGGCAGAGGAAGCATTTCAAGGACACCCTCAAAGCCTCCTTGATAAAATGCAACAGCCCCACCGTCACCTGGGAGTCCTTGGCCAAAGACAGCCCTAAGTGGAGGAAGTGCATTCGGGAGGGCGCTGAGCACCTCTCGTCTCGTCGCCGAGAGCATGCAGAAAGCAAGCGCAGACAGCGGAAGGAGCGTGCGGCAAACCAGATTCCCCACCTGATACGTCCTTACTACACAGTATAAATGCACACGAGGCCCATGCTTGAGAGAAGGTCAGTCTGTGACCTGTCCTTTATTTCTTAGCACTCAAGTGATGAAGATGGGTGGAGCTTCCCCTTTTATACCTGAAGGTCCAGGTAAGGAGTGTCTCCCACCTAGTGGTCAGTGTTCTCAGGGTGTACAACTTAGGTCAGTTTTTCATGGGTTACAATGCTGGTTGAATACATGACATCACCTCCCCCCACAAAGTCTTATTGGGATCACAGGTTGAGTCTCTCTGGTGGTTTACGCTCCCTTGTAGAGCGCCTGAGTTGGGGCTCCGGTTGTTGGGCGCTGGCCTGAGTGTCTGCTGTTTGCAGTGCCTCAGGCCTGTCCGGACTACCCACAGTGACTGGGCTCTCCTCCCTTTGGTTCCGGTGTTCGGTCACCTGTGGTGGAGTGAACTCGATAGCGTGTTCTTCCTCTGCTTCTTCTATGGGGTTGCTGAACCTCCTTTTTGTTTGATCCACATGTTTGCGGCAGATTTGTCCATTGGTAAGTTTAACGACCAGAATCCTATTTCCCTCTTTGGCAACCACAGTGCCTGCGAGCCATTTGGGGCCTGCAGCGTAGTTGAGGACAAAAACAGGATCATTTACATCAATACATCGCGCCCTCGCATTCCTGTCATGGTAGTGATATTGTGACTGGCGCCTGCTCTCGACAATTTCTTTCATGGTGGGGTGTATAAAGGATAATCGGGTTTTGACCGTCCTTTTCATTAGTAGCTCTGCGGGTGGAACCCCTTTGAGCGAGTGTGGTCGGGATCTATAGGCCAACAGGAGGCGTGATAAGCGGGTTTGTAGGGAACCCCCTTGGAATCTGAGCATCCCCTGTTTTGATTATCTGCACTGCTCGTTCTGCCTGGCCGTTTGAGGCCGGCTTGAACGGTGCCGTTCTGACATGGTTAATTCCATTGCCTGCCATGAAGTCCTGGAATTCAGTGCTTGTGAAGCACGGGCCATTGTTGCTGACCAAGATGTCCGGTAGACCGTGGGCGGCGAACATTGCCCGGAGACTTTCTGCCGTGGCAGAGGATGTGCTTGAATTTAAAATGTCACACTCGATCCATTTGGATAGGCGTCTACTACAACCAAAAACATTTTCCCCATGAAAGGACCTGCGTAGTCCACATGGATGCGTGACCAAGGCTTGGCGGGCCATGGCCAGGGGCTAAGGGGGGCTTCCCTGGGCGCATGGTCCAGCTGGGCACACGTGTTGCACCTGCGAACACAAAGTTCCAGATCTGCGTCTATCCCTGGCCACCAAATGTGTGACCTGGCAATTGCCTTCATCGTGACAATGCCCGGGTGCCCATTGTGGAGTTCTCTGATGAACACCTCTCTGCCCATCTGGGGCATGACTACGCGGTTTCCTCACAGTAGGCAATCGGCCTGAATCGAGAGTTCATCCTTGCGCCTGTGAAATGGTTTAAATTTCTCAGGGCATGCCCTGTACGTGGCTGCCCAGTCCCATTTCAGGACACATTTCTTGACTAGAGACAATAGCGGGTCTCTATTTGTCCAGACTTTAATCTGACGGGCTGTCACGGGTGAGCCTTCGCTTCCGAAAGCTTCAACAGCCATGACCATCTCAGCACCATGTTCGGTAGCCCCCTCAGTGGTGGCTAGTGGGAGCCTGCTGAGTGCATCAGCACAGTTTTCGGTGCCCGGTCTGTGCCGAATTGTGTAGTCATAGGCAGCTAACGTGAGTGCCCACCTCTGTATGCGGGCTGATGCGTTTGCATTTATGGCCTTGTTGTCGGCCAAAAGGGACGTTGGGGGTTTGTGATCTGTCTCCAGCTCAAATTTCCTGCCAAACAGGCACTGGTGCATTTTCTTTACCGCATATACACATGCGAGCGCCTCCTTTTCTACCATCCCGTAGCCCCTTTCTGCCTGGGACAGACTCCTGGAGGCATAAGCTACCGGCTGTAACTGACCCTTGGCATTGACATGCTGCAACACACACCCGACACCATAGGACGACGCATCGCACGTTAACACAAGTTTCTTACATGGGTCATATAGCGTTAACAGATTGTTGGAACATAACAAATTGCGTGCTCTATTAAAAGCCCTTTCCTGGCTGTCCCCCCAGACCCATTCGCGACCTTTACATAGGAGCACGTGTAGCGGCTCTAGCAGCGTGCTCAATTTGGGAAGAAAGCTACCAAAATAGTTCAGGAGCCCCAGGAACGAACGCAGCTCTGTCGTGTTACGGGATCTGGGTGCTCTCTGGATCGCTTCCGTCTTGGATGCAGTAGGGCTGATCCCGTCTGCTGCTACCCTCATCCCCAGGAATTCTACCTCTGGAGCTAGGAAGACGCACTTCGCCTTTTTCAGTCGCAGACCTACCCGGTCCAGTCTGCGTAGCACCTCCTCCAGGTTGTGGAGGTGTTCTTCAGTATCGTAACCCGTAATGAGGATGTCGTCCTGAAAAACCACCGTCCCTGGAATCGACTTGAGGAGGCTTTCCATATTTCGTTGGAAGATCGCGGCGGCCGAGCTAATCCCGAACGGACATCTGTTGTACTCAAACAACCCCTTGTGTGTCGTGATGGTGGTCAGCTTCTTCGACTCACTCGCCAGCTCCTGGGTCATGTAAGCTGAGGTCAGGTCCAATTTTGAAAAATGTTTGCCACCGGATAGCATCGCAAAGAGGTCCTCCACTCTCGGTAGCGGGTACTGGTCTTGGAGTGACACCCGATTGATGGTGGCCTTGTAATCGCCACATATCCTGACCGACCCATCCGCCTTGAGCACCGGCACAATCGGGCTCGCCCAGTCACTGAATTCGACTGGCGAGATGATGCCTTCCCTCAACAGGCGGTTCAATTCGCCTTCTATCTTTTCCCGCATCACGTACGGCACCGCTCTGGCCTTGTGGTGTACTGGTCTGGCGTCCGGGTTTATGTGAATCACTATCTTGGCCCCCATGAAAGTGCCAATGCCGGGTTGAAATAATGAGTCAAATTTGTCCAGGATCTGTGAGCATGATACTCGCTCCACAGAGGAAATTGCATTGACATCGCCCCATTTCCAGTTCATGACAGCAAGCCAACTCCTCCCCAGTAGTGCGGGACCGTCCCCTGGGACAATCCAGAGTGGCAAGCTGTTCTCCGAATCTTTGTGGGTCACGACTACTGTGGCGCTGCCTAGCACCGGAATGATCTGCTTTTTGTAAGTCTGTAGCTGTGCGTCAATCGGCAATAATTTTGGCCTGGCCTTGGATGCCCACAACTTTTTGAACTGTTTGATACCCATCAGGGACTGGCTGGCCCCCGTGTCTAACTCCATTGATACTGGGATGCCATTGAGGAGCACTTTCATCATTATCGGTGGCTTCCTGGTGTATGAACTGTATACGTGCTCCACATGAACTCGCTGAACTTCAGCTTCCAGCGATTTCCCCCAGTGTCCATTTCTGCAATTTCTGCAGGTATTTTGCTCATCTCTGCAAACTCCGGCTGAATGTATGCCTCCACGTCTCCAGCATGAGTTGCGATTTGAAACAAAAGGTCCCTTGCCAGTCGATCGTCCCTGACTGCCCCTGTTATTGTCCTTGAGTGCACCATTAACAGGTGTTGATGGCCCCATTACTGGCCGCATTGTCCCTTGCAATGGCGTGAATCGCTGTTTAGCTTGCCATTGTCTCTGTTGAACTCCCCCTCTGGGTTCGACTACATGTTGGGGCATGCCTGACTGCCCTTGTCTGCCTGGAGAACTGTGTGCTGCTTTAACAATGTTGAATCTCTGTCCCAACCATTCCTTAACACAGTACCTCTCGTCTGTTCTGCTAGTGGCCATGCTCGCGTGGTTTAAATCCCAGTTTCTTGTCGCCATTGATACGTCCTTACTACACAGTATAAATGTACACGAGGCCCATGCTTGAGAGAAGGTCAGTCTGTGACCTGGCCTTTATTTCTTAGCACTCAAGTGATGAAGATGGGTGGAGCTTCCCCTTTTATACCTGAAGGTCCAGGTTAGGAGTGTCTCCCACTTAGTGGTCAGTGTTCTCACGGTGTACAACTTAGGTCAGTTTATACATGGGTTACAATGCTGGTTGAATACATGACACCACCCACTCTTTCCTTCAACGACTGTCTGTCCCACCTGTGACAGAGACTATAATTCTTGTATTGGACTGTTAAGATACCTGAGAACTCACTTTTGGAGTGGAAGCAAGTCTTCCTTGATTTCGAGGGACTGCCTTTGATGATGATGATGATGTTTACTAATCAAATCAGCAGTGGGTGAATTTCGCAATCCAAACGCCACTCTGCACCCACATCGCTGCAAACTGCCGATTCTCACCACCAATACCGCTCCGCTTCAGTTTTTCAGCAAAAATGCTGAATTTCGCTCCAATGGCCGCTGCAACCACTGTGACGGTAATGACGGGGAAAAAGCGATAGCTGCACCCCGTTTTGGGCGGAGGTGAATTTCTACCCCCTTTACTCTTATACTCAAATCCTCTTGCAATAAAGGCCAGCATACCATTTGCTTTCTGAATTGCTTGCTGTACCTGCATGTTAACTTTCAGTGATTCATGTACAAGGACATCCAGGTCCCTTCGGACACCAACATTTTCAAATCTCTCACCATTTATAAAAATAGTATGCTTTTCTGTTTTTCCTACCAAACTGGATAACCTTCACATTTCTCCACATTATATTCCATTTGCCATGCTCTTGCCCACTCACTTAGCCTGCCTATATCCCCTTGAAGCCTCTTTGCATCCTCCTCACAACTTACATTCTCACCTAGCTTTGCATCATCAACAAACTTGGATATATTACATTTGGTCCCCTCATCCAAATCATTGATCTAGATTGTAAATAGCTGAGGCCCAAGCACTGATGCTTTCTCCTCGGCACTTAGAGAAACAAAAGATGAACATATTTTCGAATACCTGTCGTGAGACATCCTTGAAATGGAACTTTTATGATAAGACAATGTCGAGCATTAAGCTGTAGTGCAGAAGTATATCTCTATGTGAAGGATTGACTGAGTGAACGAGGAGAGAAAGAATAAAAAGAAAAGTATGATACCAACAATAAGCTTGAGGATGTCTCCTTTGCTCCTCTATAGCTTATCCTGGAAGATTAGGCACATTGACTTTTCACTCCAGACCTGGTTGATTCTCATTGCTACTCCACATTGTTTCTTCATTTGTTACCTTATGATCTCTGTATATGTGTAACTATATACGTTTACTCTCCCTCACTCAATTAAGCTGAGTGTAGTTAAAATTTTCATGGGAAATAAATGTTTTCTTAGCAAAGCAAAAGTCACAGATATAAAATTATTTCTTTATAATTCCCGTAGATTTAAAGGTACAAAATTTAATGTAAAACTAAATGGAGAGTAATTGCTCCATTCCTTCCCTTCCTCCCCGCCAGAAAACTCCTGGGCAACACAAAGGGGTTAGAGACCTAGCGCACTATTTTTACCTCTGCTTTGCGTTCACAAGGGAACCCTGGGTGCATGAGAGGAAAAATCAGTCCTATCTTGTATGCTGGCTGAGATTTTGCACTTCTGCAGAACCAATGATGGGACAGCACTTCCACTCGCTACAAGGATGTGCCCCTAATGCCAGATGATTTTCTGTAGCCAGGTTGTTTGTTTTTCAGGCAAGCTCCCTAGCCTTTTGATGTTACTTACGTTGTCTTGTGCACAAGTTACATAGAAAACATCTGGTCAGGAAATAGTAAAATTGGAGCTAAAGGCCAAGAAGTTTGATCGCGTTAGCGCTTGTTGTTTAGACACTATTGGTGCCGCTCTGGATCAGAAATGGTATCTGAGCAGCACGCGCACATTTCCGGTGTGGGCCACGCCGGACGGCATCTTGGTGAGGGCGTTAGCGTTAGTGCTGGGAACGTGTGTCAAAACTATGTAGATTGGCAGATTGTGACATGATGCCAGTGCTGCCATTTATGTCCTCAATGCTGGAAGTAACGGCCTGTGTTAACCTTGCATGGTTGAACATGCACTCAGCAGCTGCAAGGACCACTTACCAGTGATATTTCAAAGGATCATCAACCACTCTCAGGCCAGTTGCTGATTATTTCTACTGCTCTGTGTAAGTTTATGGAAGTCGTTGCAGCATCCTAGAATGTTTAAAGTTGGTCAGGTGATAGAGAGTGGTGCTGCAAGTGGAGAAGGCCTTGCTTCTGACTTCAAGGTTCTGGTCAGACCACTTGCTCCCAGTTATTGGAACTCTAGTTGTCATCGCTCTTGGTCTGCAGCATGACAGGGAGATGGAGTAGAGGCAGTGAAGAAGAGGACAAGTTGCTCGCAAAGGGAGGAGGATGAGAAAGAGGAGAAGGGGGAGAAGGGCTCTCAGCAGGATGCCTTACTCACCTAGGGTCTTCTGAGAGCAAATCTCTTACCTTAACCTGAGGGAGGAGCAGTATTTGAGTCATTTGCGCTTTACGAAGGAGGTCCTCACAGAACCCTATCACCTCTTGCAACCAGACCTGCAGTCTCAGTGAAGGTGACCGTGGCCCTGAATTTCCTCGCACGGGATCTTTCCAGGCTGAAGCAGGTGACATCTGTAACATCACACAGTTCGCCGTCCACTACTGCATAAGAGAGGTGACAGAAGCTCTTTATGTAGGAGAGGGGACTTCATTGTCTTATCTCTCAGCAGGAAGAAGCAGGCGAAGTGTGCTTGTGGCTTTGCGAGGATGGTGGGCTTCCCCAAGCTGCATGGTGCCATCGACTGCATGCATGTGGCTTTGCGGGCACCATGTCTAAATGCTAAGATGTACTGCAACTCCAAAGGTTATCACTCGCTGAATGTACAGTTGGTGTGTGACCATGCTCAGCACATCAAGATGGTTAATGCATGCTCTTATTTGGCGCCAGTCTGCTGTTCCCTCAGTCTTTTCAGCCACCACGACAAACCAGAGGCTGGCTACTGGACGACAAGGGCTATCGCTCACTACCTTGCTCATCACTCTGCTCCGCAACCCAATCACACGTGGGCAGCATGTGTACAATGAGAACTATGCAGGTATATGGAATCTGATAGAGCAGACCATTGGCATCCTTAAAAAAAACACTTCCCCTTGCCTGGACCACTCTGGAAGAGCTCTGCTGTACCCACCCGAACGTGTCTCAAGATTCATTGTGGTCTGCTGCATGCTCCACAACCACACTATCATGAAGGCTCAGCCCTTGCCACTAGGCATATGGTGACCAGCCAATTGGAGGAAGAAGTGAAAGGAAGGAGGCAACCTCGACAGCACCTTTCTGGCTGGGCTATCCGTGATCGACTCAGGCAGTTGCGGTACGAGTGAGCGCAACCCCAATTCCCCAATCAACATAGTCCCGCACCTTGCCATTTCTCTGTTACTGACCATCACACCATCCTCCTGGCCACTATGCTGAAATAATAGCCAGCACACAAAAAAATTCCAATCCAACTTTATCCATCAATCCATCCAATATAACCTAACAAAGTCAACTAATCATCCTTGTGCAGTCACTTAGTGTCTGTCGTTAGTTAGTGCCTTTGCCTGTCCTAGTGCTCCTACGACGTGCTCATCATCAGAGTCGGAGAGGCGGGAGTCCAGGGAGCAGAGTCGGCGGAGACCTATAAAAGGCCCACACTCGAGCAGTCCGGGGAGTCGCAGAGGCGGGAGTCCAGGGTACAGAGTCGGTGGAGACCTATAAAAGGCCTGCACTCGAGCAGTCCAGGGAGTCGGAGAGGTGGGAGTCCAGGGAGCAGATTCGGCAGAGGCCTACAAAAGGCCCACACTCGGAATTCGTGAGTCGGAGAGGCCAGCCGGTGCAGCTGCAGCAGGGTGAGAAGGCAAAAAAGAATTAGAAAGAAATCGAAAGGTGACGTCACAGCCAAGGGGGTAAGTGATTGGCTGGTGATTGGTAAGGAGCTTTTCTTTTTTCTTTTCTTTCAGTCAGTAACCTTCAGCATTGTTGTTGCCAAATTAAGTTAATCTAGGGGTTAAGACATGGCAGGACAGCTCGGACACATGTTATGCTCCCCCTGTAATATGTGGAAGTCAGGGACGCTTCCAGTGTCCCTGACGACTATGTGTGTGGGAAATGTATCCGCCTCCAGCTCCTGACGGACCGCATTGCGGCACTGGAGCTGCGGGTGGGTTCACTCTGGAGTATCCACATTGCTGAGAATGGTGTGAATAGCACGTTTAGCGAGTTGATCTTACCGCAGGTAAAGGGTACACAGCCAGATAGTGAATGGGTGACCAACAGGAAGAGCAGTGCAAGGAAGGTAGTGCAGGGGTCCCCTGCGGTCATCCCCCTGCAAAACAGATACACCGCTTTGGGTACTGTTAAGGGGGATGATTCATCAGGGGAGAGCAGCAGCAGCCAAGTTCATGGCACCGTGGGTGGCTCTGCTGCACAGGAGGGCAGGAAAAAGAGTGGGAGAGCTATAGTGATAGGAGATTCGATTGTAAGAGGAATAGATAGGCGCTTTTGCGGCCGCAACCGAGACTCCAGGATGGTATGTTGCCTCCCTGGTGCAAGGGTCAAGGATATCTCGGAGTGGGTGCAGGACATTCTGAAAAGGGAGGGCGAACAGCCAGTTGTCGTGGTGCATGTAGGTACCAACAATATAGGTAAAAAACGGGATGAGGTTCTACGAGACGAAAAAGTAGGACCTCAAAAGTAGTAATCTCAGGATTGCTACCAGTGCCACGTGCTAGTCAGAGTAGGAATCGCAGGATAACTCAGATGAATACGTGGCTTGAGGAGTGGTGCAGCAGGCAGGGATTCAAATTCCTGGGACATTGGAACCGGTTCTGGGGGAGGTGGGACCAGTACAAACCGGACAATCTGCACCTGGGCAGGACCGGAACCAATGACCTAGGGGGAGTGCTGTTGGGGAGGAGTTAAACTAACATGGCAGGGGGATGGAAACCTATGCAGGGAGACAGAGGGAAATAAAATGGAGGCAGAAGCAAAAGATAGAAAGGAGAATAGTAAAATTGGAGGGCAGAGAAACACAAGGCAAAAAACGAAAAGGGCCACATTACAGAAAAATTCTAAAGGGGCAAAGTGTGTTTAAAAAGACAAGCCTGAAGGCTCTGTGCCTCAATGCGAGAAGTATTTGGAATAAGGTGGACGAATTAACTGCGCAGACAGCAGTTAACGGGTATGATGTAATTGGCATCACGGAGACATGGCTCCAGGGTGACCAAGGCTGGGAACTCAACATCCAGGGGTATTCAATATTTAGGAAGGATAGGTAGAGAGGAAAAGGAGGCGGGGTGGTGTTGCTGGTTAAAGAGGAAATTAATGCAATAGTAAGGAGGGACATTAGCCTGGATGATGTGGAATCGGTATCAGTGGAGCTGCGGAATACCAAAGGGCAGAAAATGCTAGTGGGAGTTGTGTACAGACCACCAACCAGTTGTGGTGAGGTTGGGGACAGCATCAAACAAGAAATAAGGGATGTGTGCAATAAAAGTACAGCAGTTATCATGGGTGCCTTTAATCTACATATTGATTGGGCTAACCTAACTGGTAGCAATGCGGTGGAGGAGGATTTCCTGGAGTGTATTAGGGATGGTTTTCTAGACCAATATGTTGAGGAACCAACTAGAGAGCAGGCCATCCTAGACTGGGTGATGTGTAATGAGAAGGAACTAATTAGCAATCTTGTGCGAGGCCCCTTGGGGAAGAGTGACCATAATATGATAGAATTCTTTATTAAGATGGAAGTGACACAGTTAATTTGGAAACTAGGGTCCTGAACTTAAGGAAAGGTAGCTTCGATGGTATGAGGCGTGAATTGGCTAGAATAGACTGGCAAAGGATACTTAAAGGGTTGACGGTGGATAAGCAATGGCAAACATTTAAAGATCACATGGATGAACTTCAGCAATTGTACATCCCTGTCTGGAGTAAAAATAAAACGGGGAAGGTGGCTCAACCGTGGCTAACAAGGGAAATTAAGGATAGTGATAAAGCCAAGGGGAAGGCATATAAATTGGCTAGAAAAAGCAACAAACCGGAGGACCGGGAGAAATTTAGAATTCAACAGAGGAGGACTAAGGGTTTAATTAAGAGGGGGAAAATAGAGTACGAGTGGAAGCTTGCAGGGAACATAAAAACTGACTGCAAAAGCGTCGATAAATATGTGAAGAGAAAAAGATTCGTGAAGACAAACGTAGGTCCCTTGCCGTCGGATTCAGGTGAATTTATAATGGGGACCAATTAAGCAAATATTTCGGTTTTGTCTTCACGAAGGAAGACAGAAATAACCTTCCGAATGTACTAGGGGACAGTGGGTCTAGTGAGAAGGAGGAACTGAAGGATATCCTTATTAGTCGGGAAATTGTGTTGGGGAAATTGATGGGATTGAAGGCCGATAAATCCCCGGGGCCTGATAGTCTGCATCCCAGAGTACTTAAGGAAGTGGCCCTAGAAATAGTGGATGCATTGGTGATCATTTTCCAACAGTCGATTGACTCTGGATCAGTTCCTATGGACTGGAGGGTAGCTAATGTAACACCACTTTTTAAAAAAGGAGGGAGAGAGAAAACAGGTAATTATCGACCGGTTAGCCTGACATTAGTAGTGGGGAAATTGTTGGAATCAATCATTAAGGATGAAATAGCAGCGCATTTGGAAAGCAGTGACAGGATCGGTCCAAGTCAATATGGATTTATGAAAGGGAAATCATGCTTGACGAATCTTCTGGAATTTTTTGAGGATGTAACGAGCAGAGTGGACAAGGGAGAACCAGTGGATGTGGTGTATTTGGACTTTCAAAAGGCTTTTGACAAGGTACCGCACAAGAGATTGGTGTACAAAGTTAAAGCGCATGGTATTGGGGGTAATGTACTGACGTGGATAGAGAACTGGTTGGCAGACAGGAAGCAGAGAGTCGGGATAAACAGGTCCTTTTCAGAATGGCAGACAGTGACTCGTGGAGTGTTGCAGGGCTCAGTGCTGGGACCCCAGCTCTTTACAATATACATTAACGATTTAGATGAAGGAATTGAGTGTAATATCTCCAAGTTTGCAGATAACACTAAGCTGGGTGGCGGTGTGAGCTGTGACGAGGACGCTAAGAGGCTGCAGGGTGACTTGGACAGGTTAGGTGAGTGGGCAAATGCATGGCAGATGCAGTATAATGTGGGTAAATGTGAGGTTAGCCATTTTGGGGGCAAAAACACGAAGGCAGAATATTATCTGAATGGCAGCAGATTCGGAAAAGGGGAGGTGCAACGAGACCTGGGTGTCATGGTTCATCAGTCATTGAAAGTTAGCATGCAGGTGCAGCAGGCGGTGAAGAAGGCAAATGGTATGTTGGCCTTCATAGCTAGGGGATTTGAGTATAGGAGCAGGGAGGTCTTACTGCAATTGTACAGGGCTTTAGTGAGGCTTCATCTGGAATATTGTGTTCAGTTTTGGTCTCCTAATCTGAGGAAGGACGTTCTTGCTATTGAGGGAGTGCAGCGAAGGTTCACCAGACTGATTCCAGGGTTGGCTGGACTGACATATGAGGAGAGACTGAATCAACTGGGCCTTTATTCACTGGCATTTAGAAGGATAAGAGGGGATCCCATAGAAACGTATAGGATTCTGACGGGACTGGACAGGTTCGATGCGGGAAGAATGTTCCCGATGTTGGGGAAGTTCAGAACCAGGGGACATCGTCTTAGGATAAGGGGTAGGCCATTTAGGAATGAGATGAGGAGAAACTTCTTCACTCAGAGAGTTATTAACCTGTGGAATTCCCTGCCGCAGAGAGTTGCTGATGCCAGTTCATTGGATGTATTCAAGAGGGAGTTAGATATGGCCCTTATGGCTAAGGGGATCAAGGGGTATGGAGAGAAAGCAGGAAAGGGGTACTGAGGGAATGATCAGCCATGATCTTATTGAATCATGCAGGCTCGAAGGGCTGAATGGCCTACTCCTGATCCTATTTTCTATGTTTCTATGTTTCTATCATTGGCAGTCTCTTGAAATTGAGGAAGACTTTTAAAATGAGTCCTTAGGTGGCTGAACAGTCCAATACGAGAACCACAGTCCCTGTCACAGTGGGACAGATAGTCGTTGAGGGTAAGGGAGGGTGGGACAGGTTTGCAGCACGCTCTTTCCACTACCTGCGCTTGATTTCTGCATGCTCTCGGCGATGAGACGCGGGGTGCTCAGCGCCCTCCCTGATGCACTTCCTCCACTTAGGGCGGTCTTTGGCCAGGGACTCCCAGGTGTCAGTGGGAATGTTGCACTTTATCAGGTAGGCTTTGTGGGTGCCAATGTAATGTTTCCTCTGCCCACCTTTGGCTCGTTTGCCATGAAAGAGTTCCGAGTAGAGCGCTTGCTTTGGGAGTCTTGTGTCTGGCATGCAGACAATGTGGCCTGTCCAGCGGAGCTGATCAAGTGTGGTCAGTGTTTCAATGCTGGGGATGTTGGCCTGGTCGAGGACGCTAATGTTGGTGCGTCTGTCCTCCCAGGGGATTTGTAGGATGTTGCGGAGACGTCGTTGGTGGTATTTCTCCAGCGACTTGAGATGTCTACTGTACATGGTCCATGTCTCTGAGCCATACAGGAGGGTGGGTATTACTACAGCCCTGTAGACCATGAGCTTGGTGGCAGATTTGAGGGCCTGGTCTTCGAACACTCTTTTCCTCAGGCGGCCAAGGCTGCACTAGCACACTGGAGGCAGTACGAAGTACTACCCCAGTGGCTGCAGCATGGCTGGTGGAAGGGTGCTGACTTTCAGTGGGGGAAATTACAGATGGCCTTGCAGGACAATCTCAAGCAGCTCTGGGCCTGGAAGGTTGCATGCTACTTGCAGTCCTCCGTATGGGTGGCGGTTGCTGGAGCATCACGATTCCGGCGCTCGTTTTTGGGAGCTAACGAATTTCTAAGCCAAAGCATTTATAGGTACAGTTGTCCAGTTTTTTTTTTGCAGCTATATGGAACTTGAGTCCTATTTTGTGGTCTGACTTGTAGCAAATGTTAGCACATTAACATTGACAGACCAAGAATAGTATGAACTTTCAAGCTAATATCTTGAAGGAGCTCTAAACGAGTTAAATAACATAAATGTGGCTTGTTACAGTGGGGATGACTTTGGGAGTTAGCTTGAATAATGGATGATATCCCAACCATGACTGATTTTAATTTGCTGTAATTTCTGTTGCAGGAAGATTTAAATACTGTGTCCTACGTAAAAATTGAAACAGATATTTTTTTCATAACCTTTATCACTGATTAGGGGTGGACACATCTAATTTTGTTGGGAGTAAAATTTTGGTCGCTGTAGAGCAAAATTATTTTTGTGTTTTGTAAGCACATCCTCATTGACTCATGCACCAAGTTCATATGTTGCCATAAATAAACAAGGCTAAAGCCTGTCCTTATGTGTGGTTACGGTTCTCCTCTCTTCTCTCCCTCTTTCTCTCAATACAAATATCTTCCTAAGTGTATTTATGGTTCTCTCTAATGCTGCATGTGTGTGTCTCTCTCTCTCTCTCGTTGTGATTGTGTCTATTGTTGTGGCCCTGTATAATTGCAATAAGATGTCTTTAGTCTTATACTCTTGTAATAAAGGCCAACATATAATTTGCTTTCCAAATTGCTTGCTGCACTTGCAGGTTAATTTTCAGTGATTCATGTACAAAGACACCCAGGTTCCGCTGAACTCCAACATTTCCCAATCTCTCACCATTTAAAAAAAATAATCTGCTTTTCTATTTGTCCTACCAATACATTCACTATCTCTATAGCCACCTCTTTCAAAACCTTAAGATGTAAGCCATCAGGTCCAGAGAATCTATTGGCATTCAGTCCTAGTAATTTCACCAGTACTATTTTTTTTACTACAGGTTGAACCTCTCTTATCCAGGACTCTCTTATCCGGCACCACCCCTCGTCCGGCATAATTCCCAGTGGGGGGTGGTGCATGCGCAGATAATTTTTTTTTGTACTCACCAATATTCTCTGCTCTCCTGAAGACGGAAATGCATTCCTCGGTCCAGTTTTGAAGACACTGATTGCCTAATTGGCCTTGACGATGGGTTTTCAAGTCGGGTGGGGGGTATGGGGGGGTGGGGGGCGGGGAAGAGGTTCAACCTGTACTACTAATAATTGTAATTTTGAATTAAATTATAAATAAAAGCTTGATAAAAGTTATTATGAAGAAATATGTTTAAAACCCTCCTCCAGCAAGTTTTTCGCTTTCCTGCCACCATAGCTCCGCTTATGCTGGGCAGGCTTGCTCTTAACGTGATTCCGGCTCAACACATGGATTGCACTGAGTCCCATTGACCTGCCACCAGTGCCGTGGCTGGGGTTGGGCCGGCGTGTCGCGACCTGGGCCGGCCGGCCGCTCCTCTCCTCCCCGCTACCCTCGGCGCTCCTTCCAGGGTCAGGCCGGCTGGCCAAGTTCTCGGGCTGGCTGCTCCTCCCCACCCCGCTGCCCTCAACACTCCCTCCGGGGTCGGGCTCCGTCCTCGGGCCGGCCTTCCTCCTTTCCCCGCTGCCTTCGGCGCTCTGCTAAACAAAAAGAAAAGACCTCTTCTTTACTTTGAATAGCCTAGGAGTGAGTCTTGGAGACGCACACACTGATATATCTTGTGGGGTAAGCCATGAGGGGACAGAAGGAGGCCAAGCGTCACGGAGGCACCGAAGCTGGGCCCGAAATATTGACCGTGCCTTGTCCGGCAAAATCCTTTATCCAGCACATGCCAGGTCCCAAGGGTGCTGGATAAGAGGTTCAACCTGTCATACTCATTACTTTCAGTTCCTCATTCTCGCTAGACCCTTAATTCTCCACTATTTCCGGGAAGTTTGTTGCGTCTTCTCCGTGAAGACAGACACAAAGTATTTGTTTAATTTCTCTGCCATTTCCTTATTGTCCATTATAATTTCTCCTGCCTCAGCATGTAAGGAACCCATATTTACTTTCACTAATCTTTTCTTTTTTACATAACAATAGAAGCTTTTAAAATCTGTTTTTATGTCTCTCACTAGTTTACTCTCATTCTATTTTCCCTTTTTGTATCAATTTCTCAGTCGTCCTTTGCTGAATTCTAAAATTCTCCCAATCCTCAGGCTTGCTACTCTTTTGGCAACTTATAAGCCTTTTCCTTTGATCTAATACTATCGTTAATCTCTCTTGTTCGCCACAGTTGTACCACTTTTCCTGTGGGGTTTTTGTGCCTTAAAGGAATGTATATTTGTTGTAAATTATGAATTAATTCTTTAAATGCTAGCCATTACTTGTCTACCATCAAATCTTTTTAATGTAGCTTCCCAATCTACCTTAGCCAACTCATCCCTCATACCGACATAGTTTGCTTTGTTTAGATTTAAGACCCTAGTTTCGGGTTTAACTAAATCATTTTCAAACTTAACATAGAATTCTATCATATTCTGGTCATTCTTCCCTAAAGGCCCCTTTACTGCAAGGTTATTCATGAACCATTTCTCATTGCACAATACTAGATTTAAAATAGCCCGTTCGCTAGTTGGTTCCTCAACATACTGATCTCGAAAACTATCTTGTAAACATTCCATGAATTCGTCCTCCACACTATTACTGCAAATTATGTTTGCCCAGTCTATATGTAGATTAAAATCCCCCATGATTATTGTATTACTCTTGTTACACATGCCTCTAATTTCCTGATTTATACTCTGCCCTACATCACAACTACTGTTTTCTGCCCCTTGCTGTTTCTTAGCTCCACCCAAACTGATTCTACTTCTTGATTTTCGGAGCTAACATCTTTTCTCTCCACTGTCTTTATCCCATTCTTTATTATCAAGGCTACCCCTCCGCCTTTTACCATTTTTCCTATCTCTTCTAAAAGTCAAGTATCCTGGAGTATTTAGTTCCCAACCTTTGCAACCACGTCTCTGCAATGGCTATTCAATCAAACCTATTAATTTCAATCTGCGTTATTAATTCATTTATTTTGTTGCGAATGTTTCTCGTATTCAGATGTAGTGTCTTTAGCATTGCCTTATTTCTATTTTTCCCTGATCTCACCTTAGTCACTGATGTTTTACTACTTTTGTAACTCTCTCTGTCCCTTCCTGACCCACTCTGCTTATTTTTACCCAAAACTCTGCACTACTTTTGAGCCTTGACATTTCTTTAGCTGCTTTTAAATGTAGTCTTTCCTGAATCCTCCCACCCCACCTTCATTATTTTAAGGCCCGAGTTATTTGGTTTGCCAGGATACTGGTCCCTCTTTCCCCAGTACTGGTGCCAGTGCCCCATGAACTGAAACCCCTTCCTCCCACAACACTCTTTGAGACACACATTTAAATCTCTAATCTGTTTGTCCCTCTGCCAATTTGCACGTGGCTCAAGTAACAATCCAGAGATTATTACCTTTAAGGTTCTGCTTTTTAACTTGGATCCTAGCTCCTCACACTCCCTCAGAAAAACCTAATTTCTAGTTCTACTTATGTTGTTGGTTCCTACGTGGTGTAGAGATGAGCTAATTTGTTGATTTTAGCTTATCTCTGATCTTACAAATAATCAGGATCGACTGCAAACCAATATGGTGGGTATATTGTGTTTGATCAGAGTTTCAGATGGAATATAGCACACTAGTTATACAGCAAAAACATCCGACCATAACAAGCAGCTGGTACCGGTCCCTTTTGGACAGATGGCTGGCGTGCGAGAACAATTCTCCGACTTACGGCCTTTCTTCCTCTCTTCTAGAGCTGCCAAGGGTGTTGATTTAGGTCAGCATGGGTCCACACTCTGACGAGCATTAGACCAGCCCCACTCTTGTTCCCCTCCAACATCTGTGCTAAAAAGCTCTCTAGATCTTTCTTTTAAACTCTTTTTAGGGGTGGACCTGGTGTAGAATATGGACAGTATCATTCAGCCTATAGAGGTTGCCCTTAAACTTAGGTGCCTAATGACACATTGAGTTCTTTGTCTCAATTTTAGATGAAAGTCCCCTCCTAAAGGGGTCTCATGTTCTTTGCCAATTTGTCTTTCTTGTTTATACATTGTGAAGGTTCCTCGATTGGAATTCGTCTTGTCTCTCTTGCTCTATCCTCACTGATACGACCAGTGCACCCTCTTAATCAGGGGGCCTAAATCAGAGCTGTCTTGCTCAGCCTGTCATTATCCAAACTATCCCCCTTTAACAGACTGCTCCATTCTGAGCTGGATACCTTAACTCCCCTAAATTCCTTCTATTCTATGTTTTTGATACTAATTAACTTTTAATTATCTTTGCAAGCAGTTTTGTTAAGCTAACTTCAATTCTTATCTTATATAACATGATTATTAGTAATAATAGAAGAAATGTAGGCATTGAGCTGTAGTTGGTCAAATTAGAGATACATAAACAAAGTTGAAATCCATAGCTACCTTGGGAACAAGATTATATATGATCATCACAGTGCCGAATGCTATAACATCTGTAGTTAAACAAAAACATAAGCGAATTCTAAGCATCTATACAGTTATTCTAATACTAGTCTGAAGAGACTTTTGTCTCAAGTTCTGATACAATCATGTAAACACAGTATTATTTGTGTCACAATTTTGTTTGCATAACCATATACATTTTGAACACCCCTGATTTCTAACGGTGGACCACAACAACTGGATCCTCCCCCTCCGATTCCAAGTTCTTCTCCAGCTGCGAGGAGATATCCTTAACCCTGGCACCGATTGGCAACACAGCCTTCGGAACTCCCTGTCGCGGCTGCACTGTCGCTTACCACTATCACATTGCTTTTTACTTCCCCCATTTGAATGGCCTCTTGTACCATGGTGCCGTTGTCAGTTTGCTCATCCTCCCTGCCGTCCTTGTTCTCATCCATACAGGCAGCAAGTCTTCTTAGGCAGTCCCCCGGAGTCGAGGATGACTTGCTTTCACACTAATGAGTTCTAAGAATCTACAATTTCTGTCACAGGTGGACAGATGGTGGGTGGGGTGCTTCATCGTGCGCTCCTTCTGCTGTTTGTACTTGGCTTCCATGTGCTCACGACGAAGAGATGTGATTTGTTCAGCGTCTTCTCGGATGCTTCTCCTCCACTTTGAGCGTTCTTGGACCAGGGATTTACAAGAGTCGGTAGGGATGTTATATTTTTTCAAGGAGGCTCTGAGGGTGTCCTTGAAGTGTTTTCTTTGCCCTCCTGGGACTCGCTTGCTGTGACGTAGCTCGGAGTAGAGTGCTTGTTTCAGGAGTCTAGTATCGGGCAAGCGGACAAATATGGCCTGTCCATCGGAGCTAATCGAGTGTGGTCAATGCCTCGATGCTAGGGATGTTGGCATGAGAGAGAACATTGACATTGGTGCTCCTATTCTGCCAATGATTTTTCGGAGGCAGCGTTGGTGGAACTTCTCCAGTGCTTTGAGGTGCATACTGTACATAGTCCATGTCTCTGAAGCATGTAGGAGGGTGGATATCACTACTGCTCTGTAGACCATGAGCTTGGTGTCGGATTTGAGATCCTGGTCTTCGAACAATCTTTTCTTCAGATGACCGAAGGCTGCACTGACACACTGAAGATGGTGTTGGACTTCGTCATCGATGTCTGTCCTTGCCGATAGACTCCCAAGATATGGGAAATGGTCCATATTGTCCAAGGTCTTGTCATGGATCTTGATAATGGGGGGGGCAGTATTGTGTGGTACGAGTAGATTGGTAGAGAACCTTTGTCTTACGGATGTTTAATGTAAGGCCCAGACTCTCGTACGCTTCAGTGTATGTGTCAACGATGGTTTGGAGTGCAGCCTCAGAGTGCACAAATGCAAGTGTTGTCTGCATACTGTAATTCAATGACAGAGGTTGGAACAACCTTGAATCTGGATTGGAGGCAACGGAGGTTGAACAATTTCCCGCTTGCCCTGTAGATTAATTCCACTCCAGCGGGGAGCTTGTTAAAGGTGAGATGAAGCTTTGCAGCGAGGAAGATTGAGAAGAGCGTTGGTGCGATGACACAGTCTTGCTTGACCCCGGTCTGTACTTGTATTGGGTCTGTGGTGAATATGTTGGTAAGAATCACGGCTTGCATGTCATCATGAAGCAGGTGGAGGATGGTGACAAATTTTTGAAGATTGCTGAACTATTGATAAAGAGAGAGGTCTCAAGACCAGACTCTCTTTCGTCCACCCTGACTTGAATAATCGTGTTGAATACGGACGGCAAAGTCAGCAAGGGTATCATGATTGCTCTACTGTGTCACATGACATTTCTATCAATGCTCCTGTATATGTACTGAATTATGGTCAAAGTCCCAAATGGATCGCTGGTACTGTTACGGCCAAGGAGGGTAACAGAGTGTTTATCGTTAAGCTCAAGAATGGGCAGACATGCTGGAAACATGTCGATCAGATAAAGCTGAGGCACACTGATGAACCGGAACAGTCTAAGGAAGACACAATCAGTGACCAACCAACCTACCCTCAGTCATCAGAGGACTCCGCTGTCATCAATGAATCTGGACTTTCAATCACTGACATGGTCAGTTAATCTGGATTTTCAATCCCTGACGTGGTCATTGCCACTCCCATCAGATCGGCTACCCAGCCTCCAGTCATAACAGACTCAGAATGCTCGCCCAAGGCTGGAGTTGAACTGAGACGTTCAACTTGGGAACGGAAAGCCCTGGACCGTCTCAATTTGTAAAAAGACCCCCGTTACTAATATCTTAAAGGGGGCTATTTTCATGTATGTATGCTTGGGTTTACTAGCCACTAGGTAGTGCCACTGTTGGAGGTCATTGGACTGTGCACACGTTGTGCAGTCCAGGTATAAAAGGCCAGCCATCTTGTAATGTAATCACTCTGGGCCCTAATAAAGTAGAGCCAGATTTGTACCAGTTCGGAGTTCACAGTATTCAGTCTATTGAGTTATTGCATACACAACACCTTCCTGACTCACTGTCACACCCTCCTGTTTCTGACCATTGACAAACTCTAAACTATTGTTTAACCTAAGGGGTGTGACTGCCCCCTGGAACAAAGTGTCCAGGTAACTTCCATTCCTTGATGCATCGCAATGTCTGCAGCTCAGACTCCTGCTCAACAACTCTGAGCTGCAGGCACTTACCGCAGATGTTGATGCTCGGGATCTCGTTGGTCTCCATCAACTCCCACGTGCTACAGTTACGACACATCATCTGCACTGCCATCTCTATCAATCTTATTTTATCTATATAATTAGTTACAGTATTTATTCAAATGATTATTTTTACTTTTAATACTTGGTTTTATTTAGTTTCAGTTATTAATTCAATACAGTTATAGTAGTTAATACTCACCCAGTTCTAAATTTAATCCATTTACCGAACCGAGAACAAAGGAGCTGTAATACTCACCAACCAATCGCTAACCTGCTGTCCCATGACATCACGTCTTTAAAAAAAAATAATCGCTCAGCTCTCTTAATGCTGCCACTCCCGCTGCCTCTGCTTCTGCTCAGGTCCGTGCTGTGTTCTGGGCCTTCCGGTCAGCTCTCTTTATGCTGCCGCTCCCGCTGCCGTGACTCCCGCTCAGGTCCGTGCTGTGAGAAGAGAGTTGAGATATTGGCACTGCATCCACTCGAGCAGAAAAGGCGAACTGATTTTAAAATGATCTTTGTAATTCTAAAAGAGCTTTGATAGAGTGAAAAGGAAAAGACTGTTTTCTCTGGTTGGGGAGCCAGTAATTTAAAATGCTCACCGAGGGGTGAGGGTAGAGGTTGGAGAAACCTAACTTTACTTAAATGTGATTCTAGACCCAAGCAATGTGGTTGACTCTTAACTGCCCTCTGCAATCTACTCAGTTGTATTAAAATTAAAATAAAACCGGATTCAGACACGACAAAGGCGCACGCCCAACCCAGTCGACCTTGCAAAATCCTTCTCGCTAGCGTAAGAACATAAGAAATAGGAGCAGGAGTAGGCCATTTGGCCCCTCGAGCCTGCTCCGCCATTTAGTAAGATTATGGCTGATCTGATCATGGATTCAACTCCATTTCCCTGCCTGCTCCCATAACCCTTTATTCCCTTATCGCTCAAAAATCTGTCTATCTCCGCCTTAAATATATTCAATGACCCAGCCTCCACAGATTTACAACCCTCTGAGAGAAGTAGTTCCTCCTCATCTCAGTTTTAAATGGGCGGCCCCTTATTCTGAGTTATGTCCCCTAGTTTTAGTTTCCCCTGTGAGTAGAAATATCCTCTCTGCATCCACCTTATTGAGCCCCCTCATTATCTTATGTTTCGATAAGATCACCTCTCATTCTTCTGAACTCCTATCCTCATAAGTCAACCCCCTCATCTCCGGAATCAACCTAGTGAACCTTCTCTGAACAGCCTCCAATGCAAGTGTATTCGTCCTTAAATACAGAGACCAAAACTGTATGCAGTACTCTAGGTGTGGCCTCACCAATACCATGTACAGTCATAGCAGGACGTCTCTGCTTTTATACTCTATCCCCCTTGCAATAAAGGCCACCATTCCATTTGCCTTCCTGATTACTTGCTGCACCTGCATACTCACTTTTTGTGTTAAAAGAGTTTCATACACAAGGACCCCCAGGTCCCTCTGTACTACAGCACTTTGCAATTTTTCTCCATTTAAATTATAATTTGCTTTTCTATTTTTTCTGCCAAAGTGGATCACCTCACATTTTCCCACATTATACTCCATCTGCCAAACTTTTGCCCATATCCCTTTGCGGACTTTTTGTATCCTCACAATTTGATTTCCCACCCATCTTTGCATCATCAGCAAACTTGGTTACAATACACTTGGTACCTTCATCCAAGTCATTAATATAGGGCTTAACTTTTCACTTCACATCGCCCATATATCGCCCAAAACGGCCTTTCATCGCCCATTTTGACAAAAAAGTGGAAATTCAGGCTGGAGTATTGCCGAAAAATTATTCGCCTGACTTTCAGCTCACATTGCCGAGCTGATCGGCGAGCTGATCGCGGAACACATTGCCCATTCTAACTTTCGGCACATCGTCGAGCTGATCGCTCGCCGACAACAGTGTCGGGAAATAGTTGCTTTTCCCGGGCTTTACTCACAGAACTCGGCACTACGGACGCCATTTTGAATATCGGAGGAAAGGCTGCAAAAACAAGAATGCTCTAATTGTGAGTTATAAGTGTATTTGACAGATATATCCAGTCAAATTTAAACTTATTTATTATAATCTATTTTCGTAGAAAGGTCAGTTTAGTAGTAGAAAAGGCATTTATATAACAGTGAAAGAATGGGGGCTGCATCTTCTCTGCCATTACTTGTAAGTGCAGAACTGATGGCATCTGAGCTTGAGTTAAGTGAAGGGGTCAATCATAGAAGTCGCAGAGTAACGCGTGGACGTATGAGGAGACCTTGCAGCCGAAGAACTTACAAGGAAAGGCAATCTTACCTGAACTTGTCTGATGACGCGTGCCTTTGTAGGTGGCGTTTCTGAAAGGAGGTCATCGATGAGATTTGTCAGCTCATCAAGGGGGATCTGCAAGCCTTCCAGCACCATCAGGACCGCATTGCCCGTTGAGGTAAAGGTTACTGCAGCGCTATCATTCTACGCATCGGGCTCCTTTCAAGCTTCAGCTGGCGACATCTGCCATACCTCTCAGCACGCCATTTGACAGATGACTCCAGCCCTTTACGCTCGCAGGATGGATTTTATAAACTTCCCCATGACCAGGGAGGCACAAACCGGAGGGCTTTGGGGTTCTCGAGAAAAGCAAACTTCTTCAAGGTGCAGGGAGCAATAGACTGCACGCACATCGCCCTGAAATCACCTTTACAGAATGCGGAGGTGTTTCATAACCAAAAGGGATTTCACTCGCTAAATGTGCAGCTCGTTGTTGACCACAACCAGATTATCATGGCAGTTAATGCTAATTTTCCAGGCAGCATCCATGATGCACACATACTGCGTGACTGTGCTGTCTTTGACCTGTTTGCCAATCAGCTGGGGGATAAAGGATATGGCCTTGCCAGCTGGCTCATGACCTCCTTGCATATCCCAGTTACTGAGGTCGAGAAGCATTACAATGAACGTTGAAAAGACATTTGGAGTCGTAAAGCAGCGCTTCAGATGCCTAGACCACGCAGGAGGCAGCCTACAGTACCATCCTGACCAGGTCGCTGAGATTATTGTGTGTTGCATGTTACATAACCTGGCTATAAGGAGAGGACAACATTTGCCAGATGGGGTTGCCGGTCCACCTCAAGAAGGATTGGAGACGGAAGAAGTAGATGACGAGGAGCAGCAGGAGGAGGCCGATGAGCACCTCGGGGAGGACATTAAACCTGGTGATGGACCCATGCTCCCACGCCCACCCGCAAGAGTGGAAAAACCCTGTGGGAGTTACGCAGCTGCAAAAGTGTTGCGTGAGCAGCTCATAAATGAACGCTTTGCATGAACTTTCATTGTTGACAGTCAGAATTACAGTTACGTTTAACGCAAAACAACGGTTGCGTTTGTGTTAGCATTGAGCTACGTTACCTCATTGCCCGGTCTGGTCAGCCATTGTTTAAATTAATATGTTACATTGTTTACATTAATATGTTATGTTATAATAAGAAAATGCATAACAATTGTAAATTGTAAAATGTAATTAAAAAATTTTACTCAAACAAAATTTAAATTTCAACTGCATCAGGAGCCACCCAAGCAACCCAACAACCTATCCACCCACCCACTCACCCTCCCACCCAACCTCTCCAAACAACACCCCAACAGTAAACAGCAAACCATTAACAGAGAGAACTAGAAACAATATTCACACATCATCTGCGGCCACGTTTCCCTCCCCGTACTGTAGCCCCACCCACCTAATTTTGTCTCCGGGTGGCACCGAGACGTCGCGGGCATGCAACTGCCAACGGCAGGACTTCCTGCCGTGATGGGAAACTGCTGGTCTGATCGCCTGTTGGGGGGGTGTAGGAGGGGAAGGCGAAGCATGGGGTTCACCTTTCAAGTCAAAAGTAATTG
The DNA here is from genome assembly GCF_044704955.1 of Pristiophorus japonicus. Taxonomy (NCBI): domain Eukaryota; kingdom Metazoa; phylum Chordata; class Chondrichthyes; family Pristiophoridae; genus Pristiophorus; species Pristiophorus japonicus. The sequence continues at coordinate 36,603,491 of NC_091988.1, read as the reverse complement.
CTTCCTCCTGACCCGCTTGTGTGCTGGCGTTTGCGGTCTGCGGCGTCACGTTCAGGTGCAGCGCCGTGTCCCGCCAACAATGCATGCCGCAAGGCATTGGTGGCGACGGTCTGCTGAACCATCTGCTTGAGCATCTGTTGTGACACCCAGGAGAAGGTCTCCGTGAAGTGGGAGAAGGTCTCTGTGAATTCCAGACACGCCTGGAGATGGTTGCGACTTATCGCAACGGTCTCCTTGCACATTTGAGCCAAGCCATCCAAGCGATCGGCCAGGGTAGGTGTATGCTCCACTCGTTGACTCAACCTCCGTGGGGTCTGCGAGCCTGGCGTTGACAATTGCACGCTGCTTGGTCCCGCTGCTTCTTCCATCGAAGATATCGACGTAATGGCCACAGGTCCCACAGGGGATTCCACCACATGATGAGGGATGCTAGGGGCCTCTTCCTCCAAATCCACTTCCTCCTCCTCCTCTTCCTCCTCAGGCTCTGTGGTATCTTCCTCCTCCTCCTCCCCACCCATAGTGAGGACCACCTGTAATGGAATCGCTGGTGATTGGCACAATTGTGCTGTGGGTGTTGTGGGCCCTGCAAAACACAATTGAGCTTATTGAGTTTATTATAGCAGAGGGGTACACATCGCAGAGGAGCATCAATACTACAATAAATGAGACCAGGAGACGTTACATAACAGTGCATCGTATGTCAGTACATATGGTAGTACATCTATGCGGAATTGAGTAACACAGAGTCGTGGAGGCAGGATTAGTCTGAGATTCATGAAGAGGATCATACATTCGTATATTGTCATGAAACGATGTTACATTACTTTAATATTGCTTGACACTTTACTCATGTGACACATCAGTGGGCTCGGCAGAACCACAGGAGGTGGCCGCTTGACTGTGGGTCCCTACCAGAGCCGCAGCACGCTCCTCAATGTCATTCAGCGGCTGTAGTGCAGCTGTGCCCCCTCCCATGCGCCTCTGCGGGGCTCGGTTGTTTGATATCTTCCTCTGCAAAATTGGCAAAGTGCATGGAATAAGCTGTATGGTATGTGTACTATCATGGAAAGACATTTTAACAGTTATAACACATATCGGGGATACGAGGTAATGATTGACACAAACATATCTCTCTTTCATACAATCCCCATACAATAATATACAAAATGCAAAATCTGTATTTAATCTTGCTGATGCGACCAGGCTGTTCCAATGCTTGCGGCATTGGTCGGACCCCCTCGCCTCATTAGACGCCGCTGAGACAACGTCCGAAATCTCGGCCCGTATCTTCCTGTATGTCCGGGGTGGGGTTTCACACTGCCTGTTGTGCATCTGTAAAGCATGCACTCCCATGTTCCGCCACCAGGGAGCTCATCCCCTAAAGTCCCAAGGGATCCCAGCATACCTTGGGAGCACTGTATATAAGCCGGCCCCTGAGGCCTGTTCCTCATTCTGGAGTGTGTTATTAAAGATTGAGGTCACTGTTACTTTAACCTCCCTGTGTGCAGCCTCATCTGTGTTAGGAACACAATAACTGGCGACGAGAATACGAATCCAACGCAAAGATGCAGCAAACTGTGGGCATCCTGGAGAAGTTCTCGGAGGGTGAGGACTGGGAAGCCAATGTCGAACGGCTAGACCAGTACTTTGTAGCCAACAAGCTGGATGGAGAAGGAAGCGCTGCAAAAAGGAGAGCGGTCCTCCTCACAGTGTGCGGGGCACCGACCGACAGCCTCATGAAGAATCTTCTGGCTCCGGTGAAACCTATAGATAAGTCGTATGAGGAGCTGTGTACACTGGTTCGGGAGCATCTTAACCCGAGGGAGAACGTGCTGATGGCGAGGTATCGGTTCTGCACGTGCCGGTGATCTGAAGGTCAGAAAGTGGCGAGCTATGTCGCCGAGCTAAGACGACTTGCAGGACAATGTGAGTTTGATGGCTACCTGGAGCAAATGCTCAGACTTTTTTGTACTGGGCATTGGCCGTGAGACCATCCTACGAAAACTTTTGACTGTAGAGACACCGACCCTCAGTAAGGTCATTGCGATAACACAGGCGTTTATGTCCACCAGTGATAACACCAGACAAATCTCTCAGCACACAAGTGCTAGCAATGTTCATAAATTAACTGAAACTGTGTTTGCGAGCAGAAATGTACAGGGCAGAACCCACGAGTCTGACTGCCAGCAGGCCTCAGGTGACCGAGATGACTGAGTCCCCAACAAAGGATGAATGCAAGGCAATTCACACCTTGTTGGCATTGTGGAGGCTTCCATTCAGCCTATTCATGCTGCTTCACAGGGTATGTTTGCAAGAGCTGTGGAACAATGGGGCACCTCCAACGAGCTTGCAAACGAACTGCAAGCTCTGCTAAACCTGCGAACTACCATTTGGCAGAGGAAGATCGGTCCATGGTGGATCAAAGCAATTTTGAGCCTCCGAGAGGAGGCAGATGCTGAAGTACACGGGGTGCACACATTTTCGACGAAATGTCCACCTATAATGCCAAACATAAAATTGAATGGCTTACCTGTAGCCATGGAACCGGACACTGGCGCTAGCCAATCCATCGTGAGTAAAAAGATGTTTGAGAGACTGTGGTGCAACAAGGCATTCTGACCAGCCCTGAGCCCCATCCACACGAAACTGAGAACAGACACCAAAGAGCTTATCACTATCCTGGGCAGCGCCATGGTCAAGGTCACCTACGAGGGCATGGTGAACGAACTGCCACTCTGGATTGTCCCGGGCGATGGCCCCACACTGCTTGGAAGGAACTGGCTGGGCAAAATCCGCTGGAACTGGGATGACATCCGAGCGCTACCACATGTCGATGAGGCCTCATGTACCCAGGTTCTTAACAAATTTACTTCCCTTTTTGAGCCAGGCATTGGAAATTTTTCCGGGGCGAAGGTGCGGATCCACTTGGTCCCAGAGGCACGACCCATTCGCCACAAGGCGCGAGCGGTACCTCACATGATGAGGGAGAGAGTGGAAATCAAGCTGGACAGGCTGCAATACAAGGGCATCATTTCCCCAGTGGAATTCAGCGAGGTGGGCCAGCCCGATTGTTCCAATACTCAAAAGTGATGGCACAGTCAGGATTTGCGGTGATTATAAAGTAACTATTAATCGTTTCTCGCTACAGGACAAATAGCCGCTACCTAAGGCAGACGCCCTATTTGCGACGCTGGCAGGAGGCAAGACGTTCACCAAGCTCGACCTGACTTCGGCCTACATGACACAGGAGCTGGAGGAGTCTTCGAAGGGCCTCACCTGCATCAACACGCACAAGGGACTGTTCATCTACAACAAATGCCCGTTTGGAATTCGGTCGGCTGCAGCGATCTTCCAGAGAAACATGGAGAGCCTACTCAAGTTGGTACCACACACGATGGTCTTTCAGGATGACATATTGGTCACAGGTCGGGACACCGGTGAGCACCGACAAAACCTGGAGGAGGTCCTCCAGCGACTGGATCACGTAGGGCTGTGGCTGAAGAGGTCGAAATGCATCTTCATGGCAACAGAAGTGGAGCTTTTGGGGAGAAAGATCGCAGCGGACGGCATTCGGCCCACAGACGCCAAGACAGAGGCTATCAGGAACGCGCCCAGGCCACAGAACGTAACGGAGCTGCGGTCGTTCCTGGGTTTCCTCAACTACTTTGATAACTTCCTACCGGGGTTAAGCACCCTTTTAGAGTCCCCAACATGTGTTACGATTGCGCAAAGGTGAGAACTGGGTATGGGGAAAAAAAACAAGTAATTGCTTTTGAGAAAGCCAGAAACATTTTATGCTCCAACAAGTTGCTTGTATTGTATAACCCGTGTAAAAGACTTGTGCTAGCATGTGACGCGTCGTCGTACGGAGTCGGGTGTGTATTACAACAAGCTAACGTTGCGGGGAAGTTGCAACCTGTTGCCTTTGCTTCCCGGAGCTTGTCTAAGGCCGAGAGGGCCTACAGCATGATTGAGAAAGAGGCATTAGCGTGTGTGTTCGGGGTAAAGAAAATGCATCAGTACCTGTTTGGTTTCCAGCTCAAATTTGAGGCCAATCACAAGCCCCTCACATCCCTGTTCGCTGAAAACAAGGGGATAAATACTAATGCCTCAGCCCGCATACAAAGGTGGGCACTCGCGCTATCAGCATATACCATCCGCCATAGGCCAGGCACCGAGAACTGTGCGGATGCTCTCAGTCGGCTACCATTGCCCACCACGGGGGTGGAAATGGAGCAGCCCGCAGACTTGTTGATGGTCATGGAAGCATTTGAAAATGATGGATAAATCACCTGTAACGGCCCGCCAGATTAGGACTTGGACCAGCCAAGATCCTCTGCTGTCCCTAGTAAAAAACTGTGTACTGCATGGGAGCTGGGCCAGCATCCCCGTTGAAATGCAAAAGCCAATCAAGCCGTTCCAGCGGCGAAAGGACGAGCTGTCCATTCAAGCAGACTGCCTGTTGTGGGGTAACCGCGTAGTGCTACCAAAAAAGGGCAGGGAGACGTTCATCTCGGATCTCCACAGCACACACCCGGGTATAGTAATGATGAAAGCGATAGCCAGATCCCACGTGTGGTGGCCCGGTATCAACTCTGACTTGGAGTCCTGTGTACGGCATTGCAGTGTATGTGCTCAGTTGAGCCACGCGCCCAGAGAGACACCACTAAGTTTGTGGTCCTGGCCCTCCAGTCCATGGTCGAGGATCCATGTCGACTATGCGGGCTCGTTTTTGGTAAAATGTTCCTGGTGCTGGTGGATGCTTTTTCAAAATGGATTGAATGTGAAATAATGTCGGGAAGCACCACCACCACCATCACCACCATTGAAAGCCTGAGGGCCATGTTTGCCAACTACGGCCTGCCTGACATACTGGTCAGTGACAATGGGCCATGTTTCACCAATGCCGAATTTAAAGAATTCATGACCCGCAATGGGATCAAACATGTCACCTCGGCCCCTTTTAAACCAGTCTCCAATGGGCAGGCAGAGCGGGCAGTACAAACCATCAAACAGAGCCTTAAACGAGTCACAGAAGGCTCATTCCAAACCTGCCTCTCCCGAGTACTGCTCAGCTACCGCATGAGACTCCACTCGCTCACAGGGGTGCCCCTGGCTGAGCTACTCCTGAAAATGACACTTAAAACCAGACTCTCGCTGGTTCACCCCAACTTGCATGATCAGGTAGAGAGCAGGTGGCAGCAACAAAATGTAAACGATGGTTGCGCCACTGTGTCACGGGAAATTGATCTGAATGACTCTGTGTATGTGCTAAACTATGGACATGGTCCCAAGTGGATCGCGGGCACAGTGATAGCTAAAGAAGGGAATAGGGTGTTTATCGTCAAACTAGACAATGGACAAATTTGCAGAAAGCACCTTGACCAAACGAGGCTGCGGTTCACAGACTGCCCTGAACAACCCACAGCAGACAACACCTTTTTCGAGCCCACAACACACACCCAAAGGATCAACGACTCCACGTCGGACCAGGAAATCAAACCCATCACGCCCAGCAAGGCCAGGCTCATCTAGCAGCCTTGCAGGGCCATTTTTTGGGCGATAGGCAGCAAAGTGGAAAGTCTAGTCCATAGATTGTAAAGAATTGAGGCCCCAGCATCGATCCCTGTGGCACTCCAGGGATACATAGTTACTGTTTGCCAACCGGAAAATGACCCATTTATTCCAACTCTCTGTTTTCTGTTAGTTAGCCAATCCATTATCCATGCTAATATATTACCCCCAACCCCGTGAACCTTTATTTTGTGCAGTAACCTTTTATGTGGCACCTTATCGAATGCTTTCTGGAAATCCAAATACACCACATCTACTGGTTCCCCCTTATCCACCCTGCTCGTGACATCCTCAAAGAACGCCAGCAAATTTGTCAAACATGATTTCCCTTTCATAAAACCACGCTGACTCTGCTTGATTGAATCATGCTTTTCCAAATGTCCTGCTACTGCTTCCTTAATAATAGACTCCTGCATTTTCACAACCACAGATGTTAGGCTAATTGTTCTATAGTTTCCTGCTTTTTGTTTGCCTCCTTTTTTAAATAGGGCGTTACATTTGCAGTTTCCCAATCCGCTGGGACCGCCCCAGAATCTAGGGAATTTTGGTAGATTACAGACAATGCGTCCACTATCTCTGCAGCCACTTCTTTTAAGACCCTAGGATGTAAGATTTTTGTCCCATTATTTTACCGAGTACTACTACTTCAGTGACAGTGTTCATCCCTCCCAATAGCCCCTTGGTTATCCACTATTGGGATGTTTTTAGTGTCTTCACCGTCTCTGCCATTTCCCTGTTCCCCATTATTAATTCCCCAGTCTCATCCTCTAAGGGACCAACATTTACTTTAGCCACTCTTTTCCTTTTTATGTACCTGTAGAAACTCTTACTATCTGTTTTTATATTTCGTGGTAGTTTACTTTCATAATCTATCTTCCCTCTATTATTTTTTAAGTCGTGCTTTGCTGGCTTTTGAAAGTTTTCCAATCCTCTGGCCTCCCACTAGACTAGACCACATTGTTTTCAATTTGATACCATCCCTTATTTCCTTAGTTAGCCACAGATGGCTTTCCTTAGTCTTTCCTTTTCATTGGGATATATTTTTGTTGCGAGTTATGAAATGTCTGCCACTGCACATCAACCGTCCCATACTTTAATCTATTTTCCCAGTCCACTTTAGTCAACTCTGTCTTCATACCTTTGTAGTCTCCTTTAGAAACATCGAAACATAGAAAATAGGTGCAGGAGTAGGCCATTCTGCCCTTCGAGCCTGCACCGCCATTCAATGAGTCCATGGCTGAACATGCAACTTCAGTACCCCATTCCTGCTTTCTCACCATACCCCTTGATTCCCCTAGTAGTAAGGACTCCATCTAACTCCTTTTTGAATATATTTAGTGAATTGGCCTCAACAACTTTCTGTGGTAGAGAATTCCACAGGTTCACCACTCTCTGGGTGAAGAAATTCCTCCTCATCTCGGTCCTAAATGGCTTACCCCTTATCCTTAGACTGTGTCCCCTGGTTCTGGACTTCCCCAACATTGGGAACATTCTTCCTGCATCTAACCTGTCTAACCCCGTCAGAATTTTAAATGTTTCTATGAGGTCCCCTCTCATTCTTCTGAACTCCAGTGAATACAAGCCCAGTTGATCCAGTCTTTCTTGATAGGTCAGTCCCGCCATCCCAGGAATCAGTCTGGTGAACCTTCGCTGCACTCCCTCAATAGCAAGAATGTCCTTCCTCAGGTTAGGAGACCAAAACTGTACACAATACTCCAGGTGTGGCCTCACCAAGGCCCTGTACAACTGTAGCAACACCTCCCTGCCCCTGTACTCAAATCCCCTCGCTATGAAGGCCAACATGCCATTTGCTTTCTTAACCGCCTGCTGTACCTGCATGCCAACCTTCAATGACTGATGTACCATGACACCCAGGTCTCGTTGCACCTCCCCTTTTCCTAATCTGTCACCATTCAGATAATAGTCTGTCTCTCTGTTTTTACCACCAAAGTGGATAACCTCACATTTATCCACATTATACTTCATCTGCCATGCATTTGCCCACTCACCTAACCTATCCAAGTCGCTTTGCAGCCTCATAGCATCCTCCTCGCAGCTCACACTGCCACCCAACTTAGTGTCATCCGCAAATTTGGAGATACTACATTTAATCCCCTCGTCTAAATCATTAATATACAGTGTAAACAGCTGGGGCCCCAGCACAGAACCTTGCGGTACCCCACTAGTCACTGCCTGCCATTCTGAAAAGTCCCCATTTACTCCTACTCTTTGCTTCCTGTCTGACAACCAGTTCTCAATCCATGTCAGCACACTACCCCCAATCCCATGTGCTTTAACTTTGCACATTAATCTCTTGTGTGGGACCTTGTCGAAAGCCTTCTGAAAGTCCAAATATACCACATCAACTGGTTCTCCCTTGTCCACTCTACTGGAAACATCCTCAAAAAATTCCAGAAGATTTGTCAAGCATGATTTCCCTTTCACAAATCCATGCTGACTTGGACCTATCATATCACCTCTTTCCAAATGCACTGCTATGACATCCTTAATAATTGATTCCATCATTTTACCCACTACCGATGTCAGGCTGACCGGTCTATAATTCCCTGTTATCTTTCTCCTTTTTTAAAAAGTGGGGTTACATTGGCTACCCTCCACTCCATAGGAACTGATCCAGAGTCAATGGAATGTTGGAAAATGACTGTCAATGCATCCACTATTTCCAAGGCCACCTCCTTAAGTACTCTGGGATGCAGTCCATCAGGCCCTGGGGATTTATCGGCCTTCAATCCCATCAATTTCCCCAACAGAATTTCCCGACTAATAAGGATTTCCCTCAGTTCCTCCTCCTTACTAGACCCTCCGACCCCTTTTATATCCGGAAGGTTGTTTGTGTTCTCCTCAGTGAATACCGAACCAAAGTACTTGTTCAATTGGTCCGCCATTTCTATGTTCCCCGTTATGACTTCCCCTGATTCTGACTGCAGGGGACCTACGTTTGTCTTTACTAACCTTTTTCTCTTTACATATCTATAGAAACTTTTGCAATCTGTCTTAATGTTCCCTGCAAGCTTCTTCTCGTACTCCATTTTCCCTGCCCTAATCAAACCCTTTGTCTTCCTCTGCTGAGTTCTAAATTTCTCCCAGTCCCCGGGTTCGCTGCTATTTCTGGCCAATTTGTATGCCACTTCCTTGGCTTTAATACTATCCCTGATTTCCCTTGATAGCCACGGTTGAGCCACCTTTATTTAAGCTTAGGACACTGGTTTGAGATCCAACTTTCTCACCCTCCAACTGAATTTGAAATTCAACCATGTTATGGTCACTCATTCCTAGAGGATCCTTTACTAGGAGATTGTTTATTAATCCTGCCCCATTACACAGTAACCAGATCTAAGATAGCCTGCTCCCCGCAACGTGCTGTTGAAGGAAACTATCCCGGATACACACTATGAACTCTTCCTCAAGGCTACCCTGGCCAGTTTGCTTTGTCCAATTAATACGAAGGTTAAAATCTCCCATGATTATTGCCGTTCCTTTTTTACAACCCTCCATTATTTCTTGATTTATACTCTATCCAACAGTGTAGCTACTGTTAGAGGGCCTATAGACTACACCCACCAGTGACCTTTTTCCCCTTATAAGAACATAAGAAATAGGAGCAGGAGTAGGCCATATGGCCCCTCGAGCCTGCTCCACCATTTAACAAGATCATGGCTGATCTGGCCGTGGACTCATTATTCCTTATCTCCACCCAAACTGAGTCAACATCCTGATCTTCTGAGCCAATATCGTTTCTCATCCTTTATTAACAGTGCTACCCCACCTCCTTTTTCTTTCTGTCTGTCCTTCCGAATTGTCAAGTACCCCTGAATATTTAGTTCTTAGTCTTGGTCACCTTGCAACCACGTCTCTGTAATGGCTATCAGATCATGCCCATTTGTATCTATTTGTGCTGCCAACTCATTTATTTTGTTATGAATGCTGTGTGCATTCAGATAAAGAGCTTTTAAATTTGTTTTTTTTAAACCATTTTTTCCTGCTTTGACCCCACTTTCTGATTCACCTTTATGTTTATACATTCTGTCCCTTTCTGGCACACTCTGGTTTTCATTTCTGGAGACTTGTGCCAAAATTGGGAGTGCTGTCCCACAGGCTAGTCAAGCAACAGCTTGACATAGTCATACTCATAGAATCATACATTTTAGCCAACGTCCTGCACTCCTCCATCAACATCCCTGTGTCTGTCCTGCTGCTGGGTATGTCCTGCCCTTCCGGCAGGATAGACTCACCAGAGGTGGCAGCAGAGTGGTGTACTGTTAAAAGTGAGTGGCCTCCAGACCCCATGAAGTCTCATGGAATCAGGCCAATTATGGGCAAGGATTCCTCCTGTTACAATTAATTACAACCACCCACCCTCCCTCAGCTGATGAATCAGTACTCCTCCATGTTGGAAGAAGCACTGAGGGTAGTAAGGGTACAGAATGTACTCTGGGTGGAGGACTTCAATGTCCATCACCAAGAGTGGCCCAGTAGCATCACTTGTGACCGAGCTGGCCGAGTCCTGTAGGACATAGCTGCCAGAGTGGGCCTGCGGCAGGTGGTGAGAGAGCCAATATGAGAGGAAAATAACCTACTTGACCTTGTCCTTGCCAGTTTACCTGTCGCAGATGCACCTGACCATGGCAGTATTGGTAGGAGTCACCACCGCACAGTTCTTGTGGAGACGAAGTCCCATCTTCACACTGAGGACACCCTCCATCGTGTTGTACGGCACTACTACCATGCTAAATGGATAGATTCAGAACAGATCGAGCAGCTCAAAACTGGGCATCCATGAGGCATAACCATGGATATTGTCTATATGGATTTCCAGGAGGCATTTGATAAGGTTCCACACAAGAGATTATTAGCAAAAATAAGAGTATGTGAAATTGAAGGTAACCTTGTAATATTGGTTGGAAGGGAGGATATGGAGAGTAGGGATAAAGGGTTCATTCTCTGATTGGTAGGATGTGACAAGTGGTGTTCCCCAGGGATCTGTCCCGTAGCTTCAACTTTTCACCTTGTATATTAATGTCGTGGATGAAGGAATAAAGAGTTGTATATTCAAGTCTGCAAGTAACACTAAGTTAGGAGGCACAGGAAGTAGTGTGGATGGGAGGGGGAAGTTACAAAGGGACACAGGCAGACTAATTGTGAGGGCAAAATTATGGCAGATGGAGTTCAGTGTAGGGAAGTGTGAGGTCTACCACTTTGGATCTGAGAAAGACAAATTGTAATATTTTCTTAAAGGTGGGAAACTGGGAGATAAGAATATAAGAACATAAGAAATAGGAGCAGGAGTAGGCCAACAAAGCTATTTAGGTTTCCATGTACACAAGTCATTTTCCAGCAGTTTATCGACTCTGGCTCAGTTCATATATACTGGAGGGTAGCTAGTATAACACCACTTTTTAAGAAAGGAGGGAGAGAGTAAACAGGTAATTATAGACCGGTTAGCCTGACATCAGTAGTGGGGAAAATGTTGGTATCAATTATTAAGGATGAAATAACAGCGCATTTGGAAAGCAGTGACGGGATCGGTCCAAGTCAGCATGGATTTATGAAAGGGAAATCCTGCTTGACAAATCTTCTCGAATTTTTTGAGGATGTAACTGGTAGAGTGGACAAGGGAGAACCAGTGGATGTGGTGTATTTGGACTTTCAAAAGGCTTTTGACCAGGACCCACACAAGAGATTGGTGTGCAAAATTAAAGCACATGGTATTAGGGGTAATGTACTGACGTGGATAGAGAACTGGTTGGCAGACAGGAAGCAGAGTCGGGATAAACGGGTCCTTTTCAGAATGGCAGGCAGTGACTAGTGGGGTGCCGCAGGGCTCAGTGCTGGGACCCCAGCTATTTACAATATATATTAATGATTTTAGATGAAGGAATTGAATGTAATATCTGAAGTTTGCACATGACACTAAGCTGGGTGGCGGTTTGAGCTGTGAGGAGAACGCTAAAAGGCTGCAGGGTGACTTGGACAGGTTAGGTGAGTGGGCAAATGCATGGAAGATGCAGTATAATGTGGATAAATGTGTGATTATCCACTTTGGTGGCAAAAACACAAAGGCAGAATATTATCTGAATGGTGGCAGATTAGGAAAAGGGAAGGTGCAACGCGACAAGGGTGTCATGGTACATAAGTCATTGAAAGTTGGCATGCAGGTACAGCAGGTGGTGAAGTAGGCAAATGGTATGTTGGCCTTCATAGCTAGAGGATTTGAGTATAGGAGTAGGGAGGTCTTACTGCAGTTGTACAGGGCCTTAGTGAGACCTCACCTGGAATATTGTGTTCAGTTTTGGTCTCCTAACCTTAGGAAGGACGTTCTTGCTATTGAGGGAGTGCAGCGAAGGTTTACCAGACTGATTCCCGGGATGGCAGGACTGACATATGAGGAGAGACTGGATTGACTGGGCCTGTATTCACTGGAGTTTAGAAGGATGAGAGCGGATCTCATAGAAACATATAAAATTCTGACGGGACTGGACAATTTAGATGCAGGAAGAATGTTCCCGATGTTGGCGAAGTCCAGATCCAGGGGTCATAGTCTTAAGGATAAGGAGTAAGCCGTTTAGGACAGAGATGAGGAGAAACTTCTTCACTCAGAGAGTTGTTAACCTGTGGAATTCCCGACCACAGAGAGCTGTTGATTCCAGTTTATTGGATATATTCAAGAGGGAGTTAGAAATGGCTCTTACGGCTAAAGGGATCAAGGGGTATGGAGAGAAAGCAGGAAAGAGGTACTGAGGAGAATGATCAGCCATGATCTTATTGAATGGTGGTGCAGGCTCAAAGGGCCGAATGTTTCTATGTTTCACCCACTGGGCTACCCTGGAGGGTTTCGGCCGGGCTAGCGGCCTGGTACCCAAGAGGGGCATGCCGGGCTGCCTGTTGGTGGCCCAACAGAATCCATGGGCAGCATTGTCCCTGGCAGTTGGCTGACAATGTAAATAACATGGCGACTGCGGCAGTGCGCCCTCCCCTTTAAGGGTGCACGTGTCGCCCAGGCACACACAGCTTCCCGCAAGGGAAAGCTGTCAGTGGCACCGATCTGCGGTGGCACCGCTCCTGCGGGGCAATTCCGCATGGGGCAATTTCTTGCGGAGCAATTTCCGACGGGGGTTGGAAACAGGGTTGCTGATGGTTGGTGTGGTGCCGGCGCGTGCCCAATGGGCTGCAACATGGGCGGTATGGAAACCCGTTCCCGCTGCTCCCGGCCTGAGGGCAATATAGGAAGGGTCAGCCCATCTGTTTGCCCCTGGTTGGTAAGGCCTATCTGCTCCATTGCCACCATTTAGAGGCATTAATGGAGAGCTTAAGGCAGGGGACATTTTCAGCCCCCTCATCTTTGTCCTGTCCCGTAGAGTTGGTAGAGGATCTTTTGATCCAGTGAGCTCTCTCCTGGGCTGACCCACCAGCACTTGCTGCTGCTTACTTCTGTTCGGCATTTCATCACTTGCAGACCCTTCTGGCTTGCTATCTAACTCATGCAAAGTGCCAATGTCTGAGGTGGTGCCTGGGATGAAATGCATGACACAGCATTCTCAAGCCCGTTGAAGGGAAACTCACTCATCTCAAGCTCTGAGTTAGTCAGCACCAAAAGGTTGAACAAGGAAAGTTAAGTGAGCACGATAACAGCCTGGATTATAATTTATTAATTCTCCGAGGTGTCATCTTTGTATCATAAGACCATAAGAACTTAATAAATAGTAGCAGGAGTAGGCCATACGGCCCCTGGAGCCTGCTCCGCCATTTTATATGATCATGGCTGATCCGCTCATGGACACAGGTCCACTTCCCTGCCCTCTCCCCATAACCCCTTATTCCCTTATCGGTTAAGAAACTGTCTATCTCTGTCTTAAATTTATTCAATGTCCCAGCTTCCACAGCTCTCCGAGGCAACGAATTCCACAGATTTACAACCCTCCGAGAAAATAAATTTCTCCTCATCTCAGTTTTAAATGGGCGGCCCCTTATTCTATTATGTCTCCTATTTCTAGTCTCCCCCATCAGTGGAAACATTCTCTCTGCATCCACCTTGTCAAGTCCCCTCATAATCTTACACGTTTCGATAAGATCACCTCTCAATCTTCTGAATTCCAATGAGTAGAGGCCTAACCTACTCAACCTTTCCTCATAGGACAACCCCCTCATCTCTGGAATCAACCTCGTGAACCTTCTCTGAACTGCCTCCATAGCAAGTATATTCTTTTGTAAATATGGAAACCAAAACTGCACGCAGTATTCCAGGTGCGGTCTCACCAATACCCTGTATAACTGTAGCAAGACTTCCCTGCTTTTATACTCCATCCCCTTTGGAATAAAGGCCATGATTCCATTGGCCTTTCTGATCACTTGCTGTATCTGCATACTAACCTTTTGTGTTTCATGCACAAGTACCCCCAGGTCCCGCTATACTGCAGCACTTTGTAATCTTTCTCCATTTAAATAATAACTTGCTCTTTGATTTTTTCCAAAGTGCATGACCTCGCACTTTCCAATATTATACTCCATATGCCAAATTTTTGCCCACTCACTTAGCCTGTCTATGTCCTTTTGCAGATTTTTTGTCTCTTCCTCATATATTGTTTTTCCTCCCATCTTTGTATCGTTAGCAAACTTGGCATCTGCAGAAGCTTCTTGCTGCTGAGAAGGACCTCGAAGAAAGAGAAAAGAGTCAAGAGTTAAAATGGCACATAGAAGCTGGGCATTAGCAGGTGACAGTCTTCAGAATGCAGCTTGAAGTTTTGAAGTTTGCTGCATATTTGCTGAGGTAAATTAAGGGTTACACCTTAAAAAAAAAAGTGTCTCATGAATTTAGCAGTGTGTTCAATACTTGCGATTTGGTGCTGGCTGTCCCACTGCTAAACTAGTATGTTTTGAGCCTATTCTACGCCCGAAGTATGGGCACAACGCATACCAATTTCTACCCAATTATTTTAACTGCTTGCCCAGTTCTAAGGAAAATGTGTCATTTGCTCTCAATGGAGTTTTATCCAATTACAAACTTAGCTGGCATAAGTCTATGGCTAGGAGCTCCGCTTGCTCCTCTATAACTCTTTGTGGTTTAATTGGTCAGAAGGCATTCAGCATTAGAGAAGTACATTCTCTCCAGACCAAAAGATGATGATGAACATCAGTGTTCGCTCTCATCTTCAGTAAATCAATGCAGATCTTCAAAAATGTGTGTGTCTTGGGGAAAAAAATTAATATGCTCAATCCTCACCAAGGTAAATTATATTTAGTTAATAATGGTACTTTCATATTCCTTGGGTAGTCGAGTTCAACAGACAATTGTTCTAGGTCCACATTCTAAATGTTTTGGACATAAAATTATTTGATGACCTAAACTATGGAATGAAGTGCTAAGTAAAAGAGAGACAGATTTCATTCAAAATGGGTGGAATAAGGAATAGCTGATGGATTTTAAGGTTAATATAAGTTTATTGTTATGTACATTGGAATAATAAATGTGAAATGTACACATAATGAAATAAAGGTGCAATAGAAGCATGATTTGGGGTTCTATTAGTTATTCACTGAAAGTATCCAATCAGTGTGCTCTGTTATCAGCAAGGATTATGAATTGGCATACATCTCAAGTTCATTTCATTATAAGTTGTATTAAATTATCCTTACTGTAAATCAGTTACTGGTGAGAGCACATTTGTAATATTCGCCCGGATTTTGCAGTCAGTGCAAAGGGATGGTGCTCACCGCTGACCTTGAAGAAGCTGCCCACAAAGATTTAGTGGGGTTTGTGGCGCGGATTTCCCTTATTACAACTACTTGTATTTATATAGTACCTTTAACTTAGTAAAATGTCCTAAGGCACTTCACAGAAGTATTATAAAACAAGGGGAAATTAGGGCAGATGACCAAAAGCTTGGTCAAAGAGGTAGGTTTTAAGGAGCGTGTTAAAGGAAGAAAGAGAGGCGGAGAGGTTTAGGGAGGGAATTCTAGGGCCTAAGTAACAGAAGGCACGGCCACCAATGGTTGAGCAATTATAATCAGGGATGCTTAAGAGGGCAGAATTAGAGGAGCATAGATATCTCAGTGCGGAGGGGCGGGGGGAGTTGTGGGGCTGGAGAAGATTACAGAGATAAGGAGGAGCGAGACCATGGAGGGATTTGAAAACAAGGATGAGAATTTTGAAATCTAAGCATTGCTTAACCAGGAGTCATTGTGGATCAGCGAGCACAGGGATGATGGGTGAACGGGACTTGGTGCGAGTTAGGACACGGGCTGCCAAGCTTTGGATGTCCTCAACTTTACGTAGGGTAGAATGTGGGAGGCCAACCAGGAGTGCGTTGGAACAGTCAAGTCTAGAGATAACAAAAGCATGAATGAGGGTTTCAGCAGCGGATGAGTTGAGGCAAGGGCAGAGACAGGCGATGTTAGAGGTAGAAATACACGGTCTTAGCTATGCCGTGGATATGTGGTCGGAAGCTCATTTCAGAGTCAAATATGACATCAAGGTTACGAACAGTGTGGTTCAGCCTCAGACAGATGTTAGGGAGAGGAATGGAGTCAGTGGTGAAGGATGCAAAATTCACGAGAACCCCCCCCCCCCCCAGTGTTTGTGATTTAATTTGGGACTATCTACCGGAAAGTTTGAAACCCTAAAGTGCTTATGGAAGAAACTACGAACTTTCATCGAATTTTGGACTTTTACAAGATAAATTCAAGCCTGTGGGTGAGCCTAGGGAACAAAGGAAGCCCACTTGATAATTAGAGTTGTCTGGGTGTTGGGACTAAATGAACTTGTCTGGAGGAATGGACATTCGAAAACCCTTCTCCACAGGAGACATTTACGTTACAACAATAATTCAGAGATGGCCAGCCATCAAACCAAACTGAGAAAAGCCATCTTCAACATGAATAAGAACAAAGGGCCCATTACAGCCTGTGTGCGAAAAACCAAGCACAAAAGAACATTGCGATTAGCAAGCTAATATTTCCATCAGGAAATAGATTTAGAAATGCAACCCAAGACAGATTAACTTTTAGCGAGCCCGCCAAAATATTACGAACAAAAGTCAAGCCCACCAAATTTAAACAAAGAATTCTGAACTAATTGACACGAAGATTAGAACCACTCAAACCGTATAACTGGCCCCGTGTTTCAACAGAGGGTATGCCACACTATGCCTAGTACCATACTAAAGTAAATGTTGGTCCCTTAGAAGATGAGAAGGGGGATTTAATAATGGGAAATGTGGAAATGGCTGAGACCTTAAACAATTATTTTGCTTCGGTCTTCACAGTGGAAGACATAAAAACCATGCCAAAAATTGCTGGTCACGGGAATGTGGGAAGCGAGGACCTTGAGACAATCACTATCACTAGGGGGATAGTGCTGGACAGGCTAATGGGACTCAAGGTAGACAAGTCCCCTGGCCCTGATGAAATGCATCCCAGGGTATTAAAAGAGATGGCAGAAGTTATAGCAGATGCATTCATTATAATCTACCAAAATTCTCTGGACTCTGGGGAGGTACCAGCGGATTGGAAAGCAGCTAGTGTAACGCCTCTGTTTAAAAAAGGAGGCAGACAAAAGGCAGGTAACTATAGGCCGGTTAGTTTAACATCTGCCGTGGGGAAAATGCTTGAAGCTATCATTAAGGAAGAAATAGCGGGACATCTAGATAGGAATAATGCAATCAAGCAGACGCAACATGGATTCATGAAGGGGAAATCATGTTTAACTAATTTACTGGAATTCTTTGAGGATATAACGAGCATGGTGGATAGAGATGTACCGATGGATGTGGCGTATTTAGATTTCCAAAAGGCATTCGATAAGGTGCCATACAAAAGGTTTCTGCAGAAGATAAAGGTACGCGGAGTCAGAGGAAATGTATTAGCATGGATCGAGAATTGGCTGGCTAACAGAAAGCAGAGAGTCGGGATAAGTGGGTCCTTTTCGGGTTGGAAATCGGTGGTGAGTGGTGTGCCACAGGGATTGGTGCTGGGACCACAACTGTTTACAATATACATAGATGACCTGGAAGAGGAGACAGAGTGTAGTGTAACAAAATTTGCAGATGACACAAAGGTTTGTGGGAAAGCGGGTTGTGTAGAGGACACAGAGAGGCTGCAAAGAGATTTAGATAGGTTAAGCGAATGGGCTAAGGTTTGGCAGATGGAATACAATGTCGGAAAATGTGAGGTCATCCACCTTGGGAAAAAAAACAGTAAAAGGGAATATTATTTGAATGGGGAGAAATTACAACATGCTGCGGTGCAGAGGGACCTGGGGGTCCTTGTGCATGAATCCCAAAAAGTTAGTTTGCAGGTGCAGCAGGTAATCAGGAAGGCGAATGGAATGTTGGCCTTCATTGCGAGAGGGATGGAATACAAAAGCAGGGAGGTCCTGTACATGGTATTGGTGAGGCCGCACCTGGAGTACTGCATGCAGTTTTGGTCACCTGACTTAAGGAAGGATATACTGGCTTTGGAGGGGGTACAGAGACGATTCACTAGGCTGATTCCGGAGATGAGGGGGTTACCTTATGATGATAGATTGAGTAGACTGGGTCTTTACTCGTTGGAGTTCAGAAGGATGAGGGGTGATCTTATAGAAACATTTGAAATAATGAAAGGGATAGACAAGATAGAGGCAGAGAGGTTGTTTCCACTGGTCGGGGAGACTAGAACTAGGGGGCACAGCCTCAAAATACGGGGGAGCCAATTTAAAACCGAGTTGAGAAGGAATTTCTTCTCCCAGAGGGTTGTGAATCTGTGGAATTCTCTGTCCAAGGAAGCAGTTGAGGCTAGCTCATTGAATGTATTCAAATCACAGATAGATAGATTTTTAACCAATAAGGGAATTAAGGGTTATGGGGAGCGGGTGGGTAAGTGGAGCTGAGTCCACGGCCAGATCAGCCATGATCTTTTTGAATGGCGGAGCAGGCTCGAGGCCTACTCCTGTTCCTAATTCTTATGTTCTTATACTACACTTGTGTCATCAAGAAGGGAGAGAAACCAACGCGACAGTTGTAAACTAACTTCTCCAGCCTCGAAGTCCTGAAGTCCTGAAGGAAGGAAGAACATCACCATCGCGGCAACAACCGACCACAGCCAACATGGTATCAACGAAAAACCACCGCGATCGACCACACTCAAAACAAAACTCCAACAGGAAGAAACTGAAGAATCAAAAAGTTTCCACTCTACAATCTAAGACCTGACTACCAACAGGTGAAAACATTACCTAAAGAGACTTTGAACCTATTTCTAACGAAGAAAACCGGGTACTTACCCCATTGATCCAAAACGTGCCTTACCACATCAGCGGACTCAACCCAATTGAAGATTGCGCAGTAAGAAGTCTTCTCCGACGTTCAGGGTACGCGAACAGAACCTACAGAATTCAACGAACCCCGAAATCGCGAACTACCGCTAACTGACCAGAAAGGATTGGTAAACTTAGTCCCTGCCTGCCCTGGAGTCCAACCTAGCTAGAATTAGGTATTTTGAGGTGGGAGGTGTAATTTTTACTGTAACCCCCTTTGAATGTGTAATGTATTCTTTATTAGAGTGATTATAAGTTTGACATTGTATTTTCTTGTCTTTAATAAAATCAAAGTTCTTTTGCACCAAACCAGTTGTCCTTTGCACTTTATCACATCCCCCAAATAAATCCAGAGTCTAGAACCCAAGGGAGTGGGAGCGATTCGAACCGCTCAAGTTGGTCAGAAGTGAACCTGGTCCCTGGGACCACCCCCTTACAATGGCTAGGGAATGGAGTTTGTGGCAGGGACCAAAAACAATGGCTTCATTCCAATATTTGATTGGAGGACATTTCTGCTCATCCAGAACTGGATATCGGCGAAGCAGTCTACCAATTTAGAGACCGTGGAGGGGCCGAGAGAAGCTTTGGTGGGGTAGAGCTGGGTGTTGTCAGCCTACGTGTGGAAGCTAACGCTGTGTTTTCGGATGATGTCGCCAAGGGGCAGCATTTAAATGAGAAATAGGAGGGGGCCAAGGATCGATCCTTGGGGGACACCAGAGATAACAATCTGGGAGCGGGAAGAGAAGCTATTGCAGGTGATTCTCTGGCTACGAATAGATAGATAAGAATAGAACCAGGCAAGTGCAGTTTCACCCAGCTGAATGATGGTGGAGAGGCATTGGAGGAGGATGGAGTGGTCAACCGGGTCAAAGGCTGCAAATAAGCCAAGAAGGACAAGGAAGAGCGTTTACCTTAATCACAGTCACAAAGGATTTCATTTGTGACCTTGCTGAGAGCTGTTTTGGTACTGTGGTGGGACGGAAACCTGATTACATTGTCAGTTTCATTCTGGCACTATAGAGGATCTCGAGCATCCAGTTATCAAGCAGGCTGAGCAGCCAATCAAAATGAAGAATTCTCATAGACAGCAAACCAGGAAGTAAAAAGCACTGATTATCATTACTTTTTAATCAGTGAGTGAAATAAAGATGAGGACATTAACAATGGATTAAGATAAAAGCTGAAGTATCGTAAATAAACTTAAAAAAAAAATTGTTAAAAATCTATAGAATTTTTAAATCATGGAATGGAGGGAATAAGCCTCCAGAAATATTTAATTAGTTTTTCCGGGTCAGTGAGGTTGTTCAGTAATTATGACTTCATCGTTAAAAACTCAGTTACACCTCATTCAACAAGGCTTAACTTTTTCAAGGGTTTTTACATCGAGAATAGTGTGTAAAAAGTTAATGTCAAATCATTGTGTGTTGATTCCATCTGCGAAAACTGCAACAGCGCACTCTGTGGAGGAACAGGGTATCACTGACAGCAACTTCTGGATTTCTGCATTTAACTGCCATTTTTACATAGTAATGACGGCGAATGCTGACAGTTTTGTTGTCATTACAACTGCACACAACTGCAAATTCTGGGCCATTGTATCCATTTCTGGGTACCTACCATCAAAAATACATTGATGCAGTGACGATGGTTCAAACCCATTTTGGAATTTGGTGGTCTAAGTCGGTGTTTCTCTTTTTTTTCTCTGCTCAACCTCTGCCAAGGACAGTCTCAGCCTTTTGAACTCTACTAATAATGGATATTAGTACTGGCAAGTTTGCAAAAAATGTCTGTATATCTTACATTGCCATCATTCTTGGTCCTCTCTTTTACCTGTTTCTTTCTGTCCCTCTTGATCTTATTTTCTCCCTTCACTTTTCTTTCGTTCCAACCACGTGTTTCTCTTGACCTATCCTTTCACTTCTTTCTTTCTTCACTTTTGTTTCTTTCTCCTCCTTCATTTCCATTCTATTTTCCTTTATTTTTGTTTCTCGCTTTAATTTTTTTGACTCTACTATAATTTCACTATATGCACAAATATTTATCAACATAAAAATCAACATTGCTCATTTATTTACAATGGAGACATTAATGTGACTTGCAATGTTCTCTTTTCTCATCTGTCTCTTTGACAATAAACACATAATTTACACCTCTGAATGTGGTTTCCCCAGCTCAAACCAGTCTGAAGGTCAAGAATAGATAGCATTATCTCAGTTCAGATACATTGGTCGCTGGTACAAAGGCACACCTACCGTAGCTTGAGATTTACTCCCATCTAAATTTATACAGTGACGTGAACATTGAACCTGTCACAATGACATTAAAGATTTAAAATTAGGTGCATATGGAGATAATCTGAAGTGGTGTGTAAGATTTTGCTGTTTGAACTACTTGGGGCCATACCATGTCATAACAAGCTGCTCCAAGATTTATAATGTAGAACATAAGGTTTGATATATCTACTGAATTTTCCTCAATTTACCTTTGGGACAGGGAGGGTCTTTGTAGATCCTTGCTCAGAAAATCAGATGGATTGAGTCCTTGAAAGAAAGGATTGTAAATCATCTGTTAAAGAAATAGGCAAAAAAGCATATTACAACCGATGGTGAAAATCTGAAATAAAAACAGAAAATGCTGGAGACACAAAGCAGGTCAAGCAGCATCTGATGCGAGAACACATCAGTTAACTTTTCACGTATAGGCTCTTCTCTAGTATTTTCTGTTTTTGTTCAAGAAATGGGTTGTTGGGCCTTCTTTACTCCATGTTGGCTTATTTTCATATAATAAATGGAACTACTTGATTCTTATGCATTAGGATACATTTAACTTTACTCTCATCATCTCTTTGGGAGCAGATTTGTAATATCAAATTTTCAAAAATATGTGGATGAGATTCCCTCTATTTTCTCCCCAGTGCCTAGATTTTCTGGACCATTCTGCAATTTGGCTAAGAGAATGGATGAATGAACAATCTGTTCACTGATGTCTGCTAAATGCTTTTGAATCAGCTTCTTTAAGCTCCATGAAAGTAGTCGAGGCAAGAGTTTCTTTGAACTTTATTCACCTCCTCATGAAGAAGCTTTCATGTAATTTCCATTAATAAGCAATTGATACTGAAAACTCAGTTTTGTCAAGGATTACAGCCATAAAATATATACCATCGAGAATGCCATTTTTTCTGTGCTGTTCTTGCAGTTATTGTGCAATCCCATCCTTGACCACAAGACACAAGGGAGGCGAAATTGCCCTCCGTCTCAAACAGAGTGGATAATTTGAATAAAATTAATATTCTCCGCCCGAATCCATGGGGCGGGGAATAGAGGGAAATTGCCCTCTTCTGCTTGGCTAATTCGTAGTGGCGGTGTTTGGTGGCAGAAGTGGTTTTAGAGCGGGGCGGAAGGTGGATGGTGTCATAAGCGCATGCTGAGCATGTCGGCGCGACGCTTATGATGTCAGCGCGACATCATAAGCGTCACGCTGACATCGCACTGATGCATCACAACGTCCCTCTCTTTCACTTAAAAGTGAGGGCTGCTCCGAGCTCTGCAGCCACTTTAGTGGCGTCCACTGGGCCACCAGGGAGGGCTTCGGCCGGGCCAGTGGACCAGCACCCAAGAGGGGGCACTGGGCTGCCTGTTGGCAGCCCAGTCGAACCCGTGGCCACCATTGTTGGGCCGACTTCAGAGTCGGCCGACAATTGAAATAAAATGGCGGCCGTGGCGGTGCATCCTCCCCTTTAAGGGCAGACGCGCTGCCCATCACTGGCAGCTTCCCGCCGGGAAAAGCTGTCGGTGGCACCGTGCGGCGGCAGCTCTGCTCCTGCGAGGCAGAAAGGGGTCGTTTCCGCCGCCTCCGTCCCGGGGGCAATTTCTGATGGGTCGGCCCATCTGCCTTCCTCCAGTCGAAAAGGCCTTACCGCGGCAGTAATGGACCTTAAGGAGGGGGGCAATTTCAGCCCCAAGGTGGCTGAAGATTGAAAATGAAGTAGTAGATATGTATGCCAAGAAATGTCAATGAATAAAAATAACAGCAGCAAGAACCTTATCTTTAAGTTGACCCATTAGCAGTTGAGAATCAATTGTTTCACACTCCTTCTCCACCCTCCAGTCTCAATTATAATGTTGATGACAGAATACATTTATTCAGTTAACTGGGTGATCTGGGAAACATTTAAGATGCAAGCAGTAATGTATTCCTATCAGTTACTCTATCCAATAATTTAGTTTCCTTTTTCCAAACACATTCCGGAATGTGAGACAGTGCCTGACCTTAGCTGTCGCTGCTTCAGTTTTGATCTGCAGCATTCAAATTGAATAAAGAGTGTTGGGTTTGTAATTAATGTTAGAAGCTTTTATTGCAAAGTATTTTGTAGATTTAGGTATCGAGAAAAAACATGGAAGGCAGAACTGGAGTTTGAAATATTTCACAGGAGACAAAGACACCTCTTTGATGATATACCATGATGTCCAGGCATTGCTGAACTGCACTTTATCCAGCTGAAGATTCTTCATTTATTCTACTGTAGTCCCAGCAAAGATTTCATGTGGATATTAGAGAATATGGCAAATTCTGATGTTCATTGACCGAGAGAACACAATTTTTCATCTTCTGGGTAGTCTTTTCTAATGGTCTAAAGATACTCATCTGTCCCTGACTTACCTATACATTCCCAGAGACTTGACGTAATGGCATGGAAATTGGTTTGCGCCTAACTTCAAGCACAAATCAGCAGCAATCACACACTGCAACTCATGAAATCAGTCCTCTTGCGTACTTAGGACATGACTAGCACGCCCAGATTGCCAGTCATGCCTGAAGAGACACTGCACTAGTCGCAAAAAAGTTGAAGATTGGCTACGGGGACGCAGCAATGGACAAACCGTGAGGGTGGAGAGGAGAGGAAGAGATCGAGGGAGCTGCAGCCCTCCATTTTAATGTAGATCCAGGAGCACTCTTGCTCCTTCGGGCTCCAGATTCAGGTAGGTTTTTTACTAAGTTTTTTGTGCCAGTCTCCAACAGTTCCTTTTGAGGACTATGGGTTTGGCTGCTGTTCACCTGAGAAAACTGATCACATGCATGACGCAATCTAATATCAGAAAGAGGCCCGAAATAGGCATTAAGTCTTTGATTTTCATAGGGAATGGACCTGATGCCTGTACTGCTATAGAGTGTTCTAACCTATATGAAGGAAAGACTTGCATTTATTTAGTGCCTTTCATGACCTCAGAACGTCCCAAAGTGATTTACAGCTGATGTAGTACTTTTGAAGTGTAGCTCTTGTTGTAATGTAAGAAACGCAGCAGCTAATTTGTGCACAAACCTGCTCCCAAGAACAGCACTGATATAAATTACCAGTTTATCTGTTTTAGGTGTTAGTGACGTAATTGATTCCATGGCACTATTCAAAAAAGAGCAGGGGAGTTTTCTCAGTGTCCTGGCTTTTTTGAATAGTGCTGTGGAATGATTTACATCCACCTGAAGGAATTTGGGACATCGATTTAACGTCTCATCTGAAAGATGCCACCTCCAATAGTGCAGCACTCCCTCAGTACTGCTCAGAAGTGCCAACCAAGATGATGTGCTCAAGTCTCTAGAGTGAGGCATGAACCCACAGCCTTCTGACCTCGAGACGAGAGTGCTACCACCGAGCCAAGGCTGACGCCTCATGGGGCATATACTCGGCAAGGAATGCGCGTGTCCGTACACCATATTGGATCTTTCAGCGCCCATTTTTCAACTGAAAAATGGAAGATGCGGAATCCAATTTCTAGGCTAACATGTCGACCAGATTCTAAGCCAACAGTAGTATTCTGGAATAAAAACACAAAATTGTATTTAACCTTGGTTAGACCACACTTCGTGTTTGTATCGACCTTGGTTAGACCATATGGAGTACTTTGTACAGTTCTGGTTGCCATATTATAAAAGGATATGGAGGCATTTCTGAGCAGTACTGAGAGAGTGCTGCATTGTTGGAGATGCAAAAAGGATTTACAAGGATGATACCAGAACTGCAAGGTTATACCTATCGGGAAAGAATGAACAGGCTATGTCTCTTTCTTTTTTTCTCTTGAGTGACCGAATAGAGGCCTTTAAAATTATGAAAGGTTTTGATGGAGTAGACAGAGTGTTTCCACTTGTGAGGAAGAGCAAAACTTGAGACCATCAATATAAGATTGGCACCAAGAAATCAAATAGGGAATTCAGGAGAAACTTCTTTACATAGAGAGTGGTAAGAATGTGGAACTCACTATCACAGGAAGTAGTTGAGGCGAATAGCGTAGATGCATTTAATGGGAAGCTAGATAAACATATGAGGGAGAGGAGAATAGAGGGTTATGCTGATAGTTAGATGAGGAAAGATAGGAGGAGGCTTGAGTGGAGCATGAACACTGGCATGGACTGGTTGGGCCGAATGTAATTCTATGTAAAAATGCTGGAAACACTCAGCAGGTCAGGCAGCACCTGTGGAGAGAGAAACATGGTTAACTTTTCAGGTCGATGACCTTTCATCAGCACACAGTAGTAATTTGGGACTTGTGGGATGCAAAACAATTTGCTGTTTCTGGAAAAGCAGGCAGTACGCAAAACTAAGGTGCTCAAGACATTGTTAATTTGAATGAATCATCTTTTGTGTCAAGATTTGAGAGCGAAAGAAAGTCTCTGTGGGAAATCTTATTAAGACTGTGTGGTTGAGTCCAATTGTCTCTCGTCCCCAGGCAAATTGCCTTGCACCTCAGGTTTCCCTTCCAAGTATGATGTCACCTGAAGGTAGACAAAATAAACAAAAGAGTGTTATTGTATATTGAGATGCAATATATAGGAAGAGGAACAGTACAATATTGTATACCTACTGTAACAGACAAGTAACTAAACTAAGCCTGTAACTGCAGCTTTGCGCTCACAATGTAAACTTGTATTGCTGGTGTAGTATTAATACTAACTGTTAATCCATCAATGATGCAGAGATCTAATGTATACAGCAGCACAAGTTAAATACATAACTTAGTTCGAACATTGAGTAATCTTTCCTAGCTGGCTTTTTAGTAAATTATGGTAAATATGAAACATTCATATGTACAAACATGGGCTGTAGGTTTCAAAATATGGAATATAATGGGATTGAAAACTGTTCTGGAGGCTTGCCAGAGTTTCTGTATTGATTTTGCATATGGTATGATCCAATCATTTCTGTTGTTTATCTAAAATACATGATTTTTCTTGCATATATTTTACAGTTCAGTTTTTAATGTATTAGACGTACAGTAATAGGTAAAGAATTTGATCAAATATTATCTTTATGCTGGTGTAATTTCTGCACTGCTCACATTGAAATTCCATCAAAAGAAAATTTTATTTAATCATAGAATCAGTGAAGTTTACAGCACGGAAGGAAGCCATTTTGGCCCATCGTGTCTGTGCCGGCCAACAAGAGACTATCCAGTCTAATCCCACTTTCTAGCTCTAGGTCCGTAACCCTGCAGGTTACAGCACTTCAAGTGCACATCCAAGTACTTTTTAAATGTGCTGAAGGTTTCTACCTCTACCACCCTTTCAGGCAGTGAGCTCCAGACTCTGACAACCCTCTGCGTGAAGACATTTCCCCTCAAATCCCCTCTAAATCTTCTACCAATTACTTTAAATTTATACCCCCTGGTTGTTGACCAGGGAAATAGGCCCTTTCTATCCACTATATCTTGGTCCCTAATAATTTTATACACCTCAAAGAGGTCTCCTCTCAGCCTCCTCTGTTCCAAGGAAAACAAACTCAATCTATCCAATCTGTCCTCATAGCTAAGATTCTCCACTCCCGGCAACATCCTTGTAAATCTCCTCTGTACCCTCTCCAGTGCAATCACATCCTTCCTGTAATGCGGTGACTGGAACTGCACACAGTACTCCAGCTGTGGCCTAACCTGTGTTTTATAACCTGAGTTCAAGCATAACCTCCCTGCTCTTGTATTCTATGCCTTGGCTAATAAAGGCAAGCATTCCGTATGCCTTCTTAACCACCTTATCTACCTGGCCTGCTACCTTCAGGGATCTGTGCACATGCGCTCCAAGAGCGTCCTACCATTTAATGTGTATTCCCTTGTTAGCGCCCTCCAAATGCATTACCTCACACTTTTCCAGATTAAATTCCATTTGCCACTGTTCTGCCCACCTGACCAGTTGATTGATATCTTCCCTCAGTCCGCAGCTTTCTTCTTAATTATCAACCACACAGCCAATTTTAGTATCATCTGTAAACTTCTTAATCATATCCCCTATATTCAAGTCTAGATCATTGATGTATACCATAAAAAGCAAGGTACCTAGTTCTGAGCCCTGCGGAACCCCACTGGAAATATCCTTCCAGTCACAAAAACACCCATCAACCATTACCCTCGTTTCCTGCCTCTGAGCCAATTTTGGATCCACCTTGCCACTTTGCCCTGGATCCCATGGGATTTTCTTTCATGACCAGTCTACCATGTGGGACCTTATCAAAAGCCTTGCTAAAATCCATATACACTACATCAAACGCACTACCCTCATCGACCCTCCTTGTTACCTCATCAAAAAATTAAGTCAAGTTAGTCAGGCATGATCTTCCCTTAACAAATCTGTGCTGACTGTCCTCGATTAATCTGTGTCTTTCTAAATGAAGATTTATCCTGTCCTTCAGAATTTTTTCCAATTTTCCCACCACCGAGGTTAGGCTGACTGGCCCTTTCTCGGTCTGTCCCTTTCTCCCTTCTTAAACAAAGGTACCACATCAGCAGTCCTCCAGTCCTCTGGCACCACAGCTGAAGCCACAGAGGATTGGAAAATGATGGTCGAAGCCTCTGCTATTTCCTCTTTTGCTTTTAATATTTGGGTTTGTTGTAGTGCTGGCTTAAAATGTGCCATATACAGATTGTACATAAAGAGGCTCTTGAGATGTAGTGCTGCCAAAGCTGCTGCTGTTTAAATGGTGATGAAGAATGACTAGGATTACAACTGGTGAGATATGGGTAAATTTTCCCATCACAATTTCTAAAAATATAAATGGGTGTTTTTTATAATCAAAAATCTTTCCAATCTGGCTCAAGATGCTCTTGTCCTGTCAGGACTGACATTGGCAGGAATCAATGCTTTTGATTCAATATTAGATATTTAAAAAAAGGAATTTAGTCGTGTTGCAGCAGGCTAATGTCAGCTCCTGAAGCATGTTGAAGTAGTGTCAAAACCATTTTACATTCCCATACAAATTCCTAAATTGTAATTCATGCACTATTAAAAAGATATGTCCCCCAAAAGTAACAGAATGTAATTTAAGTACTGTAGTATGAATTTTAATTATGAAATGAAAGTTGGCATATTGCCTGCCCAAAGTTTATGTTTGCTGAAGTAATCAGCACAAGAGTTTTAGGAGATTTTTCCTCTCCCAGGGCTGGATAGGAGCAGTCCAGCAGAACTGAGTTGCGACTGTCCAGACCCAGGATTTCCTGTCCTGTACCATTTACAAGTCCTGGGAGCTGGTGGATAGATATGCCCATGTCACTGTCATGGTTAATATTTTTGAAGTAAGTTTAATTCACCTTATTAACAGATTTTTTTTGTTTACTCTTTCCCTTTTTGTTGTTTCCTGGTGTCACACACCATTCTGGCCAAGCAGGCAGATGGTTGACCTGCTGCCAGACCACCACCAATGCAGTTGGTTCATAATGAGTCATCTTGTGGGAAAAACAGTTGGAATCCATTCAAAGTTTCCCCATCAGATCAGGCTTTTATGACATGTGAACCTGGAGTGCAACTTATATGCCATTATAAGTGGTCTTCTGCAGTTTAGCCACCTGGTGCCAAAGCCATAGGTGCAATTTCAACACTGGTGTTTAAGCCCACTCCATTTTATAAGGTACATAAAATACTGTTTTTATTCCTCATTCTAATACAGAAGAAAAAAAATCATCTGGTTGTTTAAAGCCATTCAAGAGGTTAAGGGGCCAAAATTGCTCCGGGCTGGATTTGGGGCGATCAATTTGATTTATGTGATTTTATTGCGTCGCCATGGGAAACGACGGCCCCAAGGTGTAATCGGCCTCTTTGTGTAAAAAAAGTGTTGCTTGCAGTAACGGAGCGTTTGCCCGGCACTTGCGAGACAGGACGCTCAGCACCGCGCACAGCACATCAGCACCACGATGCTGATGTCCATGCGCCGTGGACGTGTCGCGTCACACCGACACGTCACAACATCCCTCCCCTTTTAAAGGGGAAGGCCCGAGCGAACTCTGCTGACTCTTTAGTGGTGCCCACTGGGCCACCAGGGGGGTGTCGCCCCAAGAGGGGGTGTCAGTCTGCATTTTGGTGCCCCGGCCACACCAGCGGCCAGCATTGTCGGGCCGACTAAAAAGTTGGCCGACAGAAAAAAAATGGCGGCCGCCAAGCCAACCTCATCCCGCGGGGCAATTTCCCCCGAGGAGTGCAAAGTGGTCGGCGTGGGGCGTTAAGGGGTAAGCGCGCATGGTGTGCGCTAGTTGCAGGGCGCAGCGCAAACCACTTTTCACCGGCAGATCCCCAAGGGCAATTTCAGAGCGTGCCCTTTCGCCACCGTGCCCAGGCGAAAATTCTTTAGCGTCCTATTGAAGGCGCTAATGGGCCTTTCTGAGAGGGGCAATTTCGGCCCCTAACAGTCAAGTGCAAATGAATTTCGTTGGGTGGTGGTTCATGCCTACAATTCCACAGTTGTTGACTTAACAGTTTCAACTGTATTGTTGCGGGCGAGGGATAAGGACTTTGATTAGTTGGCAGCTCCTTCACCCACGAGGAGAAAATCAGATGGAGAACCATTGTGGAGTGCTTGCATACACCTCCTGGTGGATATTTAAGAAATAGTATTAATGGGGGCACATCAAGAGACCAATCACTTATCTTCTTGGTTGGGTTGGTGTGTTTTTCAGAGAGGCCAACAAAAAAGGAATTGAGAATAATAGAATTCCATTAAGGAGAGAACAAACTCAAAAACAAAATCTATTCATCATTTTACCACCACAGACAATTACAGAAACAAATTACACAGCCCCTTTAATGTAGTGAAACATCCTAAGATGCTTTACAAGGTGTAGAAATGGGTTAGATCACACTGAGCAGGAAATGGAAAAGGCTGGGGAGATGAGTGAGGGTACAGTTGAACAGGAAAGTCTTAAGGAGGCTTTTATAGCAAAGCAGGAGCTTAGGAAGAGACTTGCAGAGTGTAAGGCTATGAAGACTCTACCACTGGTAGAGGGAGAGAAGATATACAGAAATCCAGACGAAACAGCATGGAGTACATGAATTCAATGTACTGGAGAATGGGGTGTCAATAAAAATTGGTGAGGGCTGGTACAGTGGGCACTGATACTGGATTTGATTTGATCAGTTGGAGTTTGTGTAGAGTGGAGCTTAGATGCTCGACTAAGAAGATGTTGGAAAAATAAAACGTGGAGTTGACAAAAGGTGTGGATAAGGATTTCATTGGCTGTCGGACTGAGATAGGGAGGGATATTTTCGAGGTGTAAATAAGCAGTCTTGATTATGGATTGCATGTGAAGTTTGAAGCTCAGTTCCGAGTCGAGCATGACACAGAGGATGCACATATTCAGATTCAGTTTGACCAAACAGCTATGGAGTTGGATTTGGATGTGTAGTTTCTAGTGAGAATGGTATTGGATGGCTTTTATAACAGTGAGTAAACTTTAGCATTGTTGTTGCCAATTTAAATGTATCAAAGGGTTAAGTCATGGCAGGAGAGCTCGGACACGTGATATGCTCCTCCTGTACCATGTGGGAACTCAGGGACACTACGTGTGCGGGAAGTGTATCCGCCTCCAGCTCCTGACGGTCCACGTTGTGGAATTGGAGCTGAGGGTGGATTTACTCTGGAGCATCCACGATGCTGAGAATGACGTGGGTAGCACGTGTAGCGAGTTGGTCTTACCGCAGGTGAAGGGTCCACAGCCAGATAGGGAGTGGAAGACCAGCAGGAAGAGCAGTGCAAGGAAAGTAGTGCAGGGGTCCCCTGCGGTCATCCCCCTGCAAAACAGATACACCGCTCTGAGTAATTTTGAGGGGAATGACTCATCAGGAGAGGGCAGCAGCAGCCAAGTTCATGGCACCGTGGCTGGCTCTGTTGCACAGGAGGGCAGAAAAAAGAGTGGGAGAGCAATAGTGATAGGGGATTCAATTGTAAGGGGAATAGATAGGCGTTTCTGCGGCCGCAACCGAGACTCCAGGATGGTATGTTGCCTCCCTGGTGCAAGGGTCAAGGATGTCTCGGAGCGGACATTTTGAAAAGGGACGGTGAACAGCCAGTTGTCGTGGTGCACATTGGTACCAACGATATAGGTAAAAAAAGGGATGAGGTTCTACGAGACGAATTTAAGGAGCTAGGAGCTAAATTAAAACATAGGACCTCAAAAGTAGTAATCTCGGGATTGCTACCAGTGCCACGAGCTAGTCAGAGTAGGAATTGCAGGATAGCTCAGATGAATACGTGGCTTGAGCAGTGGTGCAGCAGGGAGGGATTCAAATTCCTGGGGCATTGGAACCGGTTCTGGGGGAGGTGGGACCAGTACAAACCGGACAGTCTGCACCTGGGCAGGACCGGAACCAATGTCCTAGGGGGAGTGTATGCTAGTGCTGTTGGGGGGGAGTTAAACTAATATGGCAGGGGGATGGGAACCAATGCAGGGAGACAGAGGGAAACAAAATGGAGACAACAGCAAAAGACAGAAAGGAGATGAGTAAAAGTGGAGGGCAGAGAAACCCAAGGCAAAAAACAAAAAGGGCCACTGTACAGCAAAATTCTAAAGGGTCAAATAAAAAGGCAAGCATGAAAGCTCGGTGCCTCAATGCAAGGAGTATTCGGAACCCAGGAGAGGGCTCTGAGCCAGTTAGAGTGGGTGAGAGCTCAGATGAACAGATGAACAGGACCCCAAGAAAGAATGCAAAAGGCAGGAGGCAACAGAGCAGAGTAGCACTGGGGTAAGTGTAAACCACAAGGTGATAGGAAGGGACAATACGTATGAATATAAAGGGGCTGCAGGAGGGGTTAAAACTAAAAATCATGGTTTAAAACCTAGTATTAAAACATTCTACCTAAACGCACGCAGCATTCAAAATAAAGTAAATGAGTTGACGGCACAAATCATTACAAATGGTTTTGATTTGGTGGCCATTACAGAAACGTGGTTGCAGGGGGGGGCCAAGACTGGGAATTAAACATACAGGGGTATCTGACAATTCGGAAAGATAGACAAGAAGGGAAAGGAGGTGGGGTAGCTCTGTTAATAAAGGATGATATCAGGGCAGTTATGAGAGACGATATTGGCTCTAATGAACAAAATGTTGAATCATTGTGGGTGGAGATTCGAGATAGTAAGGGGAAAAAGTCACTGGTGGGCGTAGTTTATAGGCCCCCAAATAATAACTTCACGGTGGGGCGGACAATAATCAAGGGAATAATGGAGTCATGTGAAAAAGGAACGGCAGTAATCATGGGGGATTTTAACCTACATATCGATTGGTCAAATCAAATCGTACGGGGTAGCCTTGAGGAGGAATTCATAGAATGCATACGGGATTGTTTCTTGGAACAGTATGTTACAGAACCTACAAGGGAGCAAGCTATCTTGGATCTCGTCCTGTGTAATGAAACAGGAATAATAAACGATCTCCGAGTAAAAGATCCTCTCGGAATGAGTGATCACAGTATGGTTGAATTTGTAATACAGATTGAAGGTGAGGAAGTAGTGTCTCAAACGAGCGTACTATGCTTAAACAAAGGGGACTACAGTGGGATGAGGGCAGAGTTGGCTAAAGTAGACTGGGAACACAGACTAAATGGTGGCACAATTGAGGAACAGTGGAGGACTTTTAAGGAGCTCTTTCATAGTGCTCAACAAAAATATATTCCAGTGAAAAAGAAGGGCGGTAAGAGAAGGGATAACCAGCCGTGGATAACCAAGGAAATAAAGGAGAGTATCAAATTAAAAACCAATGCTTATAAGGTGGCCAAGGTTAGTGGGAAACTAGAAGATTGGGAAAATTTTAAACGACAGCAAAGAATGACTAAGAAAGCAATAAAGAAAGGAAAGATAGATTACAAAAGTAAACTTGCGCAAAACATAAAAACAGATAGTAAAAGCTTTTACCGATATATAAAACGGAAAGGAGTGACTAAAGTAAATGTTGGTCCCTTAGAAGATGAGAAGGGGGATTTAATAATTGGAAATGTGGAAATGGCTGAGACCTGAAACAATTATTTTGCTTCGGTCTTCACAGTGGAAGACACAAAAACCATGCCAAAAATTGCTGGTCACAGGAATGTGGGAAGGGAGGACCTTGAGATAATCACTATCACTAAGGGGGTAGTGCTGGACAGGCTAAGGTAGATAAGTCCCCTGGTCCTGATGAAATGCATCCTCGGGTATTAAAAAAGTTATAGCAGATGCATTCGTTATAATCTACCAAAATTCTCTGGACTCTGGGGAGGTACCAGCGGATTGGAAAGCAGCTAATGTAACGCCTCTGTTTAAAAAAGGGGGCAGACAAAAGGCAGGTAATTATTGGCCGGTTAGTTTAACATCTGTCGTAGGGAAAATGCTTGAAGCTATCATTAAGGAAGAAATAGCGGGACATCTAGATAGGAATAGTGCAATCAAGCAGACGCAACATGGATTCATGAAGGGGAAATCATGTTTCACTTATTTACTGGAATTCTTTGAGGATATAACGAGCATGGTGGATAGAGGTGTACCGATGGATGTTGTGTATTTAGATTTCTAAAAGGCATTCGATAGTTGCCACACAAAAGATTACTGCAGAAGATAAAGGTATGCGGAGTCAAAGGAAATGTATTAGCATGGATAGAGAATTGGCTGGCTAACAGAAAGCAGAGAGGCGGGATAAATGGGTCCTTTTCGGGTTGGAAATCAGTGGTTAGTGGTGTGCCACAGGGATCGGTGCTGGGACCACAACTGTTTACAATATACATAGATGACCTGGAAGAGGGGACAGAGTGTAGTGTAACAAAATTTGCAGATGACACAAAGATTAGTGGGAAAGCAGGTTGTGTAGAGGACACAGAGAGGCTGTAAAGAGATTTAGATAGGTTAAGCGAATGGGCTAAGGTTTGGCAGATGGAATACAATGTCGGAAAATGTGAGGTCATCCACCTTGGAAAAAAAAACAGTAAAAGGGAATATTATTTGAATGGGAAGAAATTACAACATGCTGCAGTGCAGAGGGACCTGGGGGTCCTTGTGCATGAAACTCTTTTAGAGTCTACCTGCAAAAACATAAAACATTCCCAAAAGATTAGTTTGCAGGTGCAGCAGGTAATCAGGAAGGCGAATGGAATGTTGGTCTTCATTGCGAGAGGGATGGAGTACAAAAGCAGGGAGGCCCTGCTGCAACTGTACAGGGTATTGGTGAGGCCGCACCTGGAGTACTGTGTGCAGTTTTGGTCACCTTACTTAAGGAAGGATATACTAGCTTTGGAGGGAGTACAGAGACGATTCACTAGGCTGATTCCAGAGATGAGAGGGTTACCTTATGATGATAGATTGAGCAGATTGGGTCTTTACTCGTTGGAGTTCAGAAGGATGAGGGGTGATCTTAGAGAAACATTTAAAATAATGAAAGGGATAGACAAGATAGAGGCAGAGAGGTTGTTTCCACTGGTCGGGGAGACTAGAACTAGGGGGCACAGCCTCAAAATGCAGGGGAACCAATTTAAAACCGAGTTGAGAAGGAATTTCTTCTCCCAGAGGGTTGTGAATCTGTGGAATTCTCTGTCCAAGGAAGAAGTTGAGGCTAGCTCATTGAATGTATTCAAATCATAGATAGATAGATAGATTTTTAACCAATAAGGGAATTAAGGGTTACGGGGAACGGGCGGGTAAGTGGAGCTGAGTCCACGGCCAGATCAGCCATGATCTTGTTGAATGGTGGAGCAGGCTCGAGGGGCTAGATGGCCTACTCCTGTTCCTAATTCTTCTGTTCTTATGTTCTTTGGTCTTGGCTTCAGGATGGTTTCACAGGAGGAAATTGTGGCTCATCCACAACGTAATGACAGGCAATCAGACAGCACAGCAGCAGTAATGACAGAGGTAAGCTTTTGAGGCAGAATATTTTCATTTAGGCACTGTTGGGCTTCAGAATCTGTTGACAAGTGGTGGAATATTGTTTTAAGAGGATCAGTTGCTCTTTTTGCATTGCAAAGATTCATTAATAGGCTAATGACAGTTTACTACAACTGATCTTAATTATTGCCTTTCCCACATCTCTGACTGATGCTCAGTTAAGTGTTAACCATAAATTTGAAGTAAATGCTCCAAAAGCTTTTCTAAATTTAACTGTTATAAAGATATTCTCGGAGGAAAGTCAGTAGCTGTCCTGTTCAAGTACAGTTAATTTGTGTAGAGCAGTTTCAGCAATGTTTTGAGATCTTTTCTTTTTGAATATGATTTAAAGTTCAACAATTGCAAAAATCTCATGCAACATGTATTCCTAAATGTTGTTCATGCCTCAGTCCCTCAATTCAACCAGTTTAAACAATGAAATACAGTGATCCCAATATAGCCTTTAAAATTGTTACTTTATACATCTGTTCTGCTGTGTCAGGATCTGTTTAATGTAATAAGGAGGCAAGATGTTCTTTTGTATGTGATCCACTTTCAAAACACGTATATGGAAGATTTTGTAGGTCAGTTCTCTCTGTCTGGGAATCAGTCTGGTGAACCTTCGCTGCACTCCCTCAATCGCAAGAATGTCCTTCCTCAAGTTAGGAGACCAAAACTGTACACAATACTCCAGGTGTGGCCTCACCAAGGCCCTGTACAACTATAGCAACACCTCCCTGCCCCTGTACTCAAATCCCCTCGCTATGAAGACCAACATGCCATTTGCTTTCTTAACCGCCTGCTGTACCTGCATGCCAACCTTCAATGACTGATGTACCATGACACCCAGGTCTCGTTGCACTGCCCCTTTTCCTAATCTGTCACCATTCAGATAATAGTCTGTCGCTCTGTTTTTACCACCAATGTGGATAACCTCACATTTATCCACATTATACTTCATCTGCCATGCATTTGCCCACTCACCTCACCTAACCTATCCAAGTCACTCTGCAGCCTCATAGCATCCTCCTTGCAGCTCACACTGCCACCCAACTTAGTGTCATCCGCAAATTTGGAGATACTACATTTAATCCCCTCGTCTAAATCATTAATGTACAGTGTAAACAGCTGGGGCCTCAGCACAGAACCTTGCGGTACACCACTAGTCACTGCCTGCCTCTGTCGTAGTTTTCTTTGAAAGCATTAAGCTTAATTGACTTACTGTAATGATGATTGCGCTCCATATTGTTGCACTGGATTTTACAAAAATGGAACATGTTATTACAAAGTTAATATAAAATAAAAACATTTGTATTTCACATTTGTGCGGCCAGATGAGTTTTCTCCCAGGCATCTTGATGGTATTACTATCACGGATCACATTAAACAACAGCATAATCTCCAGTGTACACTGATGCTTACCAATAGTATCGATAATACTCCTGTATCTGTAGTATTGCTTTGATGTGTATAAACATTTTTAGCAAAGCATTTTAATTTTCTCCAGTAATGGCTTCTTTTCTTGTCCCTTCACAATCAGGTGACCCTCAAAATCCATATGTGGCCCCTTTCTCTTCTTCAACACACATGGGGTCAGGTTCCATACTGATGACACTCCGCTCTGCCTCTCCGCTGCATCTCTTAACCACACCACTGCCTCTGTGCTGTCAGATTCCTTGTGCAAATCCAGTCTTGGCTGAGCCATCATTTCCTCCAGCTAATCGTTGGTAAAACCAAAATTATTGTCTTCACACGGCACTACAAACTGTACTCTCAACAACTACTTGATCCCTGGCCACAGTCCAGGATGAATCACAACTTTGATAACCTTGGACCCTAAGCAGAACTTCCGACCCCCATATCTTCCACATCACACAAACTACCGACTTCAACCTCTGCAATATTGCCCATCTCTGCCCATATTTTAGCCCATCTACCCCTGTAACCTCCATTCATACCTTTGTCACCAGTGGACTTGACTATTCCAAAGCTCTGTTGGCCATTCTCCCGTCCTCCACCCTCTGTAAACTTAAGCTTCTTGCACCAAGTCCCACTTGCTCTTTACCCCTGTCCTTTCTGACCTGCATTGCTCCAGGTCGCACTACACTTTAAATTTAACATTCTCATCCTTGCTCCTCCCTAACTCTGTAATCTCGTCCAAAGTTACAGGATGCCAAGCTCTGCATTCCTCTGACTTACAGCCTGTTGTCCACATACTTTGGAATTTCCTCCTTAAACTCCTTCACATCTCCATGTTCCTCTTCGTCTTTAACCCCCCCCTTGCTTTGGCTTAGCATCCATTTTTTGTCCCTGTCATCTGTGAAGCACCATAGTACATTTTTCTACATTGAAGGCACAATATAAATGCAAATTGTTGTAGTAGTTATATCGGCTGAAATTGCCCCTTTGCGCAGGGCCAGTTAATGCCAGCGGCGGGTGGTAAGGGTGCGCTAAAGGGTTTTTGCCCGGGCGCTGTGCACAGAGTGCCCCCACATAATTGCCCCCTGGGCTCTGCTGGTGAAAAGGGGTTTGCGCTGCGCCACGGTGATAATGTCATCGTTGTGTATGCCGACCCCTTATCGTCCCCGCCGACCCCTTTGCACCCCACAGGGGAAATTGCCCTGCGGGAGTGAAGTTTATGCGGGGCGATGCTACCGACAGCTTCTCGGTGCAAGAAGCTGCGGTGGATATGGCGCCCCGGTCGCCGATAAAGGGGAGGTGCCGCTGCAGGGTCAGCCAACTTTTCAATCGGTCCGACTATGGCGGGCGCTAGTTCGGCTGGGCTACCAACAGACAGGTCAGCACCCCCTCTTGGGCCACGAATGAGGAGACCCCGTAGACGTCGGAGCAGGAAGCCTTACCCCGCCCCCCCCCCCGGGTTTATCAGGAGTACTTATCATACCTACACATGTCTGAGGAACAGTGCTTTAGATGCCTTGACCACTCTTGAGGCAGCCTTCAGTACTCCCCTGATCAAGTCGCGTGCTTCATTGTGGTCTGCTGCATTCTACACAACCAGGCCATCATGAGGGCCCAGGCATTGCCACTGGGGATTGCAGCTCCACCTCAGGAGAAAAAAGAGGAGCATGATGTTGCACAACATGGCTTCCCTTTGCGCTGGGTGTTGTTGAGTCAAGGAGCCTCAGGATTGGCAAACTCCAGGAAGATCGGCTCATCCACAGAGGTGGTGTCCCCACTGTCTGGAGCAAATGGATTCTGCTGGAGTGGAGCGAAACTGTCATAGAAACATAGAAAATAGGTGCAGGAGTAGGCCATTCGGCCCTTCGAGCCTGCACCGCCATTCAATGAGTTCATGGCTGAACATGCAACTTCAGTACCCCATTCCTGCTTTCTCGCCATACCCTTGATCCCCCTAGTAGTAAAGACTTCATCTAACTCCTTTTTGAATATATTTAGTGAATTGGCCTCAACAACTTTCTGTGGTAGAGAATTCCACAGGTTCACCACTCTCTGGGTGAAGAAGTTTCTCCTCATCTCGGTCCTAAATGGCTTACCCCTTATCCTTTGACTGTGATCCCTGGTTCTGGACTTCCCCAACATTGGGAACATTCTTCCTGCATCTAACCTGTCTAAACCCATCAGAATTTTAAACATTTCTATGAGGTCCCCTCTCATTCTTCTGAACTCCAGTGAATACAAGCCCCCTTCCTCCTCGTCTGCCCTGTCGTTGGACGCCTCACGGACAGGCTGTTGCGCTTCTGGCTCATTATCTGTAAACACAAAGCAACAGAAGTGTGGTTAGCGACAGGGGAGGGGGCAGGAAGGGAAGAAGGAGGTGACATCGGACATTTATATATAAAGTGGCAAAGGCATGTGGTTTCAGGGGTAAATGGTCTCATGTAAGAGGAAAAAGGGATGAACATACCGAGACTGTCCCCAGGGGGCTCGGCTTCCCCGACCACAACCACATCCACTTATGCGCCCATGAAGGCGGCCACTCGCTCTTCCACCTCCGTGAGGGCGTGGAATTCAGGCTCCCCTCGTCCAGTCCGCATTCGTTAGCATCTGTTGTGAGCGAGTTTCGCCTGCAATAACAAACAGAAGAAGGTGTGAATAAGTGTGCAGCTAATCGTCTGCCATATGTGCCTTGCACAGTCGATTAACTCTTACTGTATGGAAGTGTGCAGATGTCCATTTGACTCTCAGTAATTGCGCAGAGTGGCTGTGTGGACGGTGGGATTTGGTGGCTATCAGCTAAGATTAAGGGTAAGGCTAAAGTTTGGCTAATGTATATAAAGAGTGTAAAGTTAGTAAGAGGGGTGGGTCTGAGTTGGGACCAAGAAGGAGAGCAATGCATGGAGGCCTAGGGTATGGCTGCTGAACTGAGGCAGAACTTTGCAACTCTCTTTAGCAACGAAGACTATGGCCTGGTACACATAATGAAGGAGCAGATACTGCACAGACTGTATATTTTGCGAGACAGTGAGGTTCAAATTATGGCATTGTAAGGTTCATAGAAAGGGAACTCACCTTGACAACCCAAGTGAGGTCATTCAATGTCTTGCGACATTGTGTTGCAGTTCTGGGCACCATGCTTCTTGCAGACACGTGCTGTGCCATCTCCCTCCAAAAACGCCGAAAAACTCTTGGCGGTGACCTCTGCCACGATCAGGCTGCAGGACATCTGTTTGCCTCTCAACAGCCGCCAGGGCCACGTTGGGAAATCGGTGGGCACACTGGCGACCTCCAGCCTCAGCTATGTTGCTACTCTGACCAGACTGCGATGGTGAAACTGCATCTGTGCAGTCATCTTGCATCCACTTTAAGAAAAGGTTGGCGCCGGAATGTCTATCGACCATCGCTTCATCGACATTCGGTCTGGGAATTTATTGCAACGATTTTCGCCTTCACCGCCCGAAGAGAATTGGGACATGACTGATTTACCGATCCATTTCTCTCTCAGGATGCTGAAACCAAATTTCGCGGTAGATGGTGTTAAATTCCACAAGGCGCTACAGTTACCAACCAGCCGGGATTAATGCCTCAAAATGGGCGATACCGTATTTTTTATGCAGTAGTAATTCTTAACATTGTTATGTTCCATTAACCTATCAAAATACTTAAATTACTGAACGTATTGCAAGTAGAACTACAATAATGTGAGAATAGTAAATGTTGAATGATGTGAACAGTTAAAGCAGTGTTACCCAAGAGAAATGCCAAATGTATTTTTAATAATAGAGGGAGATCAAACAAATTGGGATCCATTTTTGAAAACACTGGTGGTGTAAATATACATGTATCTATATATCGGGTCAATATATCTCGAAGCCAAAAAGGCATAGAGAGAGAAATTCGAGCAGCACCAGTTTCTGGAGTGAAATGGGTGGCGCAATCACAACATGCAGCTGAAGATGTCGGCTTGAGGCCTAATTGATATTGGGCCTTGGGCTTCATCTGTATGAAACCAGTGAGCTGCAGGTGCCAATTGGGTGTCCCAATGTAGATCGGCGGTCTTAGGAATTTTGGCTAACTGTAAAGCCAAGCCTCCTGGGGGTGGGGAGAATGTGGAGGCAAACTGTAGGGGTGAGTCTGGGCCGGCAGCGGCCCGCAATATTTCTGTGAAG
The DNA here is from genome assembly GCF_044704955.1 of Pristiophorus japonicus. Lineage (NCBI taxonomy): Eukaryota > Metazoa > Chordata > Chondrichthyes > Pristiophoridae > Pristiophorus > Pristiophorus japonicus. The sequence goes on along the minus strand of NC_091988.1, from coordinate 36,562,896 downwards.
TCAGGCATCCCCCTGGCTGCACAGAAATTAAACTCTAGAAAAATGTTAATTATCTTTTTGTCGGCAGCCTACAGCAGTCCATTTAAGAACCACTGGTCATGTCATATCTTCGGAGAGCACACAACACACAACCTGTAAGATGACTGCTGGTCCGGAATCTTCTGACCTGCTGGTCAGGTGACCTGCTCTTTATTAAACAGCACTAGCTGCAGTAACACAGGCGTCCACAGTGTGGAGCTACAGACATTACAGGTCAGGCCACTGAAGACCTGGAACAACTGGGTGAAGCATGCAGGGCACAGGTTGTACTCAGTTCATGACGAGTTTTGATTGGGATCCTATAACCTGTGGTAAGAGCCTGATTTGTATGTGCAGGATGCCTAATGATCAATGAAGAACTGTGAAACATGATTTGATTTCATTATTTGCTTTTCTTTTGCAATATACATCTTGTACACGTAAAGTTGCAGGGAACAAAATGATACACACCATGTCCTGGCTTTCTTAAAAATCTGTTGATGAAACATTACAAAAGTAAAGATTATTATTTTTTTCTGTTTTTTTTTAAAGCTTCATTATATTACAGGTGCAATGTCCCGAATCCAGAACTCCGAAAACCGGACATTTTTGAGGCAAAACCCGGAATCCGGATTCTGTTGAGGATTTTGGATTTCAGACTATTGATTTTCTTGTCTGAAATCCGGAAAAACCCAAAAACCGTCACAGATTAAGTCCCAAGGATTCCAGATTTTGAACGTTGTACCTGTATAACATTATGGACTGCTAATTGGGGGGTTCTTTACATAATATCATCAAAAGTAAACAGTTTTATGTTTAATTTTAATAGATCAAAGTACAACTGATTTTACATTATAGAAAGATACAGAACAATGGCTTTATGCTCCCTTTAAACCTTTTTTTATAACTACTCAAAAGGAAGACCATAGTTGAATCTTAAAGATCCATCACCTTGTTCTAAACATGTTTTATCTCACAACGTGACAATATACAATAGTATAAAATCTAGAAATACTTTCATATTACTGTGACAGTAATCAGACATTTACTTATGCTCTGTTTGCTTTCCTTATGTAACCTAAAAACTGCCATGCTTGTGCAAGAAAGCCTTTTGAAGGTTCCACTGACATTGTTGAAAGCTTTTATCAGAAACCATTATATATTCCTTGCAGTTCATATAAAAAAAAATGCAACTTTGATGGCTAACAATTTTGGGTATATATTTTCTCTGTTTTCCTTCCATTGACTTAAATTTCCAGAAATCTTAATACCTGTGCATTCATTACTCAGAGGATTAAAAACAGCCTCGACTCTCATCCTCAAGTTTCCATGGACTTTTTTTTCATAAATATCATTCTTCCACCAGCTTTTCCAGGTCTCTGGCATAGGTCTTGCATAGATCGAAAACATGAATCTGAAGTGAAAAAGCATTCAAGTATGACTCATCGATCTATTTTAAAATCCGTTGTGTTGTTTCTACTTTCTGTAAATTACATTATTTTTTGTGTAAAGTGTGGGAACATTTTTTGATTCAACTCTGTAGCAAATAAAATAGCAATAAATCTTTGAGCATATTCTTAATTTCTCAGTCTTAACATTTCAATACATTAATTCATGATACCCACATTAGTGAAAAATACAATGGTCTAGAATTGCGGTGGGTAATAACAGCGAATTAACAGTATTCGTTGTTATTATCCCTTTGAATCTGACTGAAACTTCAGGATGTAGCGCATGTGCATCGAAACACAGAAATCCTGAAGTTGCGGCCAGTCATTCACTGCTTCAACACTGGCTGCGCTGTGGACCCCTTCCTCCATAGCCGGAAATCAGTGTAATCAGTGAAACTGATGAAAACTTGGGCTCTTCTGCAGTGTTATCGCTGTTAGATACCCCATTAAAAGTTAGGCCTTGTTGGATTAGCTGTAATTGGGGTTTTAACTGCTGAACTGCTAGACTGCTAAACAAACTCATTGACTGCTAAGCAAACATTATGACCCTGAAAAGCTAAATCTTGTTGGGTGTCAAATTTCTCCATTATGATAAAAATTTTAAAAAATTTAAAAACTTGGAAGTTACATTTTTTTTAAAGTTTGTTCATGGTTATTTCCAGTTCTACCTTATCCCCATGTGAGAGCCCAAATCTTTGTTTTGCTCATTTTTAAAAAATCAGGATAACAGCAGTTTTTAATTTCCTGGTTCAATAGCTGTGAGAATTCTGCAATATGATTGGCTGCTTAGACAGCTTGTTGACATTACAACGGAGTGCACTAGGGAATCCCCACTATAGAGCACAAGAATCATTGGCGTGTCGAAAAAGGTAAACCCCACACCAGAGATTCTTCGGGGCCAGTTGTGAATGCCTTGCTTCGTTGCTGACTGCAAATTCCAGGACACTGTAATGTCTGTTATCTATTTTGGTCATTGTCTTATAGTGAGTGTCATAAATTATATAGATCATTGTAAAGAATTCTGCAATATCTCTGAAAAGCAAACGGCCTTACAGACCACTTTGGTTGGTCACGTGACCTTGTATCTTATCTTCACAGATATCAAAAGACAAGTGATAGCCTTCATTTATTGATGTTGTTTGACATGCTTCAAAAGTTTGAGGGAAGTATGTCCATGTAAATACAGTAACTGAGCGGCAGTGTTTTGAAAGCCTGTGAATACAAGATTACAGATGGCAGCAATTGAATTCAAGGCATTAAAGAGCTCGATCTTGACTGGGGCGGGTTTTGTGAGCGGGGTAGGGGTCGAGGAGTTTTGACTCCACAGCGTGCATTTTTTTTCCAAGCAGGTTCCCCGTCCGGAAGCCAGTGTGATTAGCAGGCTAGGCATCTTGTAGGGCGGAGATGCTTCAGGCCAGGACAGATAGAGAGCCTGCAGCTGGGTTAGTGAGGGAGGGGTCCGATAATGGCGGGGAGGAGTCGCCAATCTGGTTCCAACCCCCGATCCCGGGAACTACGATTGTGGGGGGGGTGCGTGGGCGGGGCGTGCGGAGGCGATGGCGAACAGGGTCGAAGGTAATTTTGGTGGGCTGGGAGGAAGCACTCCTGCTTCTTTTGGCCCATATGCAGTGTTGTAAAGGCACTTACCTTTTCCACAAAGCATTCCTTTGCCTCCCTTTAGCTGCTGGATTTCCCAAGGCTCAGGAAAACTGGCCCGCCATGGTTAAATCTGGAAAACAGGTTAAATATGAGGCACGCAGCGCCATTTTAATATTTAAATGGATAACCTGCCTCCTGGGAGGAGGTTGGTTGCCCGCCTACTGTTCCACCGCCGCTAAAACTGGTTTTAATTTAAAAATCCCAACCGATCCAACCCATCCATTTTTTGTGGTTAAAATGACCTCCAAAATCTCTTGGTTAAAGTAACTACTTCGTAATTTATTATGATCCACTTTTGCAAATGTTTAGGGTAGCAACTTATTCTATAAACAATTTTGAACTGGATATGTTGGAAAAAGAAAAATAGTCTCTCAATTCCTGTCTGCGTTTGAATGTAAAGCATACTTATTGGTTTTGCACAATTGAAAGATTATACATTAAGGAAGGCAATGCTGAAGCTCTGATCCTGGTCCTCCTCTACTGTGCTACTGGTTGCTTTAGAATACAATTCGCAGTTGGCAGAACTCTTGTTATTGTGGACAGATGGGCTAATATGCATATACAGTGCTCCTCATGCATGTGTTAAATTTTGAATGTTCACATTCTCAAAACATTAAAAAAAACTCTGCATCAGTTTATAAAGTTCCTAAAGGTTCAATTAATCTTTGTATCAGTAGCAAGATTAGATTTGGTGCACCCTGAGAGCCTTGGCTCACACGGCAATTCTAACCCACCAGCCAAAAAACTGAGGGGACCGGGTGCAACACTAGTTTTCAACTGATGCAAATCCAGCGATCCCATCAATTTCCTGCCAGGCGAATTCGGTTAAAATGGTCCCATGGTCTTTTGAAATACATTGAGTAGTTCTGGCATATCATGCTATTTTATCTCTTAAATTCCTCTTTTTGATTACTTGCATGCCATTTTATTTCTGACAGGTGTTACTTTAAAATGATAAGTCTAGCCAGAAAAATAAATGGTAGCTCAAATACCATAGAATACTAAAAAATAACCTGAAAGGCCAATTAGCAGGAATTGATGAAATTTACACTTAAGGTTGTCAATTAAAACCTTTTACATAAGTGGCTTTATTCACCTGACCCATATTTGCACTTCTTACAGTGATGCTGGAATCAGTTAACATGAAATAACAAATTATTACAATGATTATACTATCACATTTTGAGCCATGTCCATTTGTTGACTTAACAATAAGGCTTATTAATGGACTTTTCAGTGCTCATTTTGCATATTTCTAACAACCATTTAAGAAAACCCGAACATCATTAAATCTTCCCAATTTGAAGAACATTTATTCTCCTTGGTCCTGAAATTACACCATGTGTAGATTTTCAGCTTAACGCCTGGGTGAAAAACTGCCATTATGGATACTGTTGTATAAATACAAACATATGAACAATTTCGAACAGGAAAAGGCCTTCTGGTCCATCCATCCTATCCCACACAATTGTGATACCTTGTGTATCAAAATAAATGCACTCTCCATCCCACCTAAAAACCATGCCATCTCCTGGGAGAGGCAAAAAAAAACAGATTAAAAACCCAGGCTAATTTGGGGAAGAAAATCTGGGGAATTCCTCTCCGACCTCCCCGCTGCCCCCCCACCCTCTATGCCGATCGAACGTAGTCCAGCAGATCACTCGGCCTTGATTATTCTCTGCAGTACCGAGGTATGAGGTGATCGTTTCCCCAGTCAGAAACAGGTGTAGATCTTGCTTTAAAAATTCAGAAAATCGGCGTCCACTGCACGAGCTGGCAGTCTGTTACAGAGATCCACTGTTCTTTGGGAAAAGGACCACCTCCTGACATCTAACCTAGATCGGGCTTTGTGCTAAAAATTGTGACCCCTTTCCTCCCTAACCTATTTAATTGGAACAAACTGTCAACTCGTGCTTAATGTATTTTGCTGAAATTCCTCTCTAGGGGAATGCCTCTGCTAAAGTAGTAGAAAGAAGAACTTCAGACAGATACATTGAGGTACATTCAGTAATCCCGTGCCCTCTGTAGGAAAACCTCACTAGAAGGGGTTGGAATTAGGGCTACAACATTGTAGCATGAAAATGCTGAATTGGTAGTGTTGAGTGACTCATACAATATCAAGGCCATCATTTTTATAGAATTTTTTTTTTGGTTTGTATCAAGCCATAAACCTAAAACTGTATTCTCATTCTGTGAAACAAGAAATATTGATGACCTAGCCAACCACAAAAATTTATTGCTTAATCCATAGTTATGTCGCCACCTTTTGATTTTGTCCCTATAGAGCCATGCCTATAATATACAGGCAGATAGTGTATCAACTGGCCCTTGCAAAGGCGGTGTGAGTTTATCATCAACACTAACAGTAGAAAATGTTGTTGGTTTATCATTTCCAAAAAGGATGAATAAATTAATATATAAATCTACATGTTGTCATGGCAATTTTTGGCAGTTGCTGCCTGTGTGAAGTGGACAGTCTGTGCTGCATTTTAGAATGTTTTAAGCACTCATCACACTACAGTTGGAGACCCATATCACCATAATAAATCTCCACTGTGTCACTATAAATCAATGCAAAGGTAATGAAAATAACAATTTTGTACAATTGTACAAGAGTGAAACACCATTTTGTTTTTAAAAAATTGATCCTTTTAAGTTTTTTGTATCTGACCGGATCTGTTTTATATTTTGTGAATTTGTATCTTTGGGGCTAGACTTTCACCTTCATTTTCGGCAGCTTTCTCTACGATACAGCTGTTTTTTGATGAAAAACCGTCGGCGAAAGTTTCCTCTTTATTTTTTAAAGAGTTCGGCCCACATTTTGAAAAGATCACCGGGGAGCAAACCGCCCACGTGCACCTATACTCTAACCCCCTTGCAATAAAGGCCAACATTCCATTTGCCTTCCTGATTATTTGCTGTACCTGCATACAAACTTTTTGTGTTTCATGCACAAGGACCCCCATTTTTCTCCATTTAAATTATAATTTGCTTTTCTATTTTTTCTGCCAAAGTGGATAACCTCACATTTTCCCACATTATGGGCCCAAGTTTCCACAAGAAAAAAAACGGGCGCCCCTCCGAGCTGGGCGCCCGTTTTTCGCGCCTAAAACGGCGCCTAAAAAAATCCTCGGTATTCTCCACCTACTTTACAGGTCCTGTGGCACTCGGCGCAGCCAGCACGAGCTGTGGGGGTGCGGAGCCAGGTCCCGGCGCTGAAAACAGTGCTGGGACCTCTGCACATGCGCGCTACAGTCGGCACGCAAGTGCAGTAGCTCCAGGCGCCGAACTGTGTGGGAGGGGCCCGAAGCACGTAACCCCTAGCCCTGGCTGAATGGCCTCGCTGGGACTGCGTGAATGAGGCTCCTCCCACGGCCAGCTCCTGCTCTCCCCCCCCGACCAAATCCGACACCCGCTCCCCCCCCCCCCGCCCCGACCCGACACATGCTTCCCCCCCCCCCGCCACGACCTGAGGCCCGCTCCCCCGCCCCGAGGCCCGCTCCCCCCCTCCCCGCCCCGACCCAAGGCCCGCTCCCCCCCGCCCCGACCCGAGACCTGCTCCCCCCTGACCCGAGACCCGCTCTTCCCCGCCCCGACCCGAGGCCCGCTTCCCCCGCCCCGACCCGACACCTGCTCCTGTTCCCCTCTCCCCCCCTCTCCCCCCACCCCTCTCTCTTCCTCCCCTCTCTTCCGCCCCCCTCTCTTCCCCCCCCTCTCTCTTTCCCCCCCCTCTCTCTCTCTCTCTCTCCCCCCTCTCTCTCTCTCTCTCTCTCTCTCTCTCTCTCTCTCTCTCTCTCTCTCTCTCTCTCTCCCCTCCCCTCCCTCCCCCTCCCCTCTCCCTCCCCTCTCCCCTCTCCCTCCCTCTCTCTCTCTCTCCCCCTCCCGCTCAGCGGCACGAACGGCTGCAGAATTCTCCCTGGCTGAAGCACTTTCACACAGGTAGGAAGATGGTTTATTTAATCTTTTCTTGGCTTATAAATGTTTATTCAGGTTGGATTTATTTGTATAATATTTGTAGAACTATAAATAAGGATTTATTGTCGAATTTAATGAGTTCCCTTCCCCCCCCTCCCCCCCACCTCGTTCTGGACGCCTAATTTGTAACCTGCGCCTGATTTTTTAATGTGTAGAACAGGTTTTTTCAGTTCTACAAAAATCTTCACTGGCTCCATTCTACTTTAGTTTGGAGTACATTTTCACTGTGGAAACTTTCAAATCAGGCGTCAGTGGCCGGACACGCCCCCTTTTGAAGAAAAAATTCTGTTCTAAACTCGAACTGTTCTACCTGACTAGAACTGCAGAAACAAAAATGTGGAGAATTGCGATTTCTAAAATAGTCCGTTCTCCACCAGTTGCTCCTAAAAATCTGGCGCGAATCATGTGGAAACTTGGGCCCTATATTCCATCTGCCAAATTTTTGCCCACTTAGTTAGCCTGTTTATATCCCTTTGCAGATTTTGTGTGTCATCCTCATAATTTGCTTTCCCACCCATCTTTGTATCATCAGCAAACTTGGTTACATTACACTCGGTCCCTTCATCTGAGTCATTAATATAGATTGTAAATAGTTGAGGACCCAGCACCGATCCCTGTGGCACCCCACTAGTCACTGTTTGCCAACTGGAAAATGACCAATTTATCCCGACTCTCTGTTTTCTGTTAGTTAGCCAATCCTCTATCCATGCTAATATATTACCCCGAACCCCGTGAACTTTTATCTTGTGCAGTAACCTTTTATGTGGCACCTTATTGAATGCCTTCTGGAAATTCAAATACACCACATCAACTGGTTCCCCCTTATCCATTCTGCTTGTTACATCCTCAAAGAACTCCAGCAAATTTGTCAAACATGATTTCCCTTTCATAAAACCATGCTGACTCTGCTTGATTGAATTATGGTTTTCCAAATGCCCCGCTACTGCTTCTTAATAATGGACTCCAGCATTTTCCCAACGACAGATGTTAGGCTAACTGGTATATAGTTTCCAGCATTTTGTCTGCCCCTTTTTTAAATCAGGGCGTTACATTTCCGATTTTCCAATCCACTGGGACTGCCCCAGAATCCAGGGAATTTTGATAGGTTACAACTAAGGCATCCACTATCTCTGCAGCCACTTCTCTTAAGACCCTAGGATGTAAGCCATCAGGTCCAGAGGACTTGTCCGCCTTTAGTCCCATTATTTTACCGAGTACTACTTCATTAGTGTTAGTGATTGTATTAAGTTCCTCCCTCCCTATAGCCCCTTTAAAAGAATGTACTGCTTTAATGCAGCGTTTTTTAACCTTTATGGGAACTCCTTAGTTATTGATACACTTCTGGGTTACTTACAAATATTCACACACTCCCAAGGAATCCATTTTCTAAATTTCAAAAAACAATGGCCCTGATTTTGCTCTCAGCGGCAAAGAACAGTGCTTGCCAGCTGCCAACAGACTTTTTGCGGGCTTATCAATAGAGATTTCCTCCAATCTTGTGTCTTTTCCAGTGCAGCATTCTCAAAAGGGCATTTGTGACATCTGTGAGCAGGGATAGCTTCAATCAGCCAGATTGAAGAATCTTCACTGAGACACGCAGAGTCCAAACCCAGGAAGTATAAAGCAGGAAATATAAATTAGATTTAAATGGTGTACAGAAAGCAAAATAAAGATTGGGGAAAACAGATGGGATTAAGGGAGAGAGATGAAAGAGACAGACTGAATTAAAGGAGAGAGATGAAAGTGACATAGAAAAAGTTTTAAATCGCGAACACTAATTTTCTGCTGAGGGAATGAGACCCCACACTTGTAAAATTAAGTTTATCAGTGCTAAAGAGGTTGTTCAGCAGTTATCTCTTTTTATGGCATTAAAAACTCACTTACTCCTGAATGCATCAGCCCTAACGTTTTCTAACCATTTTTAGTGTGGTACTACTAGTGCACAAATATAGCATGTTCAAGCTGTTGCAGTTATTTCAAATCCGAGTCTGTTGGCGAGGAATGCAACAGTGTAACCTGTAGAAAGAGCAGGGTATCTCTGACAGCAATGTCTGAATTTCCGCATTTAAATGCGCATGTGCGTATTCCAGAAGTGCCTGTCAGATTTCCTCCATTAGAACGGTGAGCGATGATAGCCTCGCCATTATTCTCATTACAAACTCTGGGTCAATATCAGTTACTCAAAGGAAGTCATTGCAAAAAACCTTTGTATTAGCATATCATAACAGATGCAGAATATATAGAAATATAAACAGGTAAATTATTGGGGGTAATGTTGTATGTTATTTTAACAAATAATCAATTTAAATTAAATGCCTTAATGTTTCCAATATACTCGTGAAGAGACAAATTTGAGACAAATATGTATGTGTAGTAACATTGCTCGCAGTAATTTCCATGCTATGGAATACCAGAATTATATGGCCCTTGACATACCCGGCCCCAGATAGACAGAAATCTGATAAACTTGCATCCTTCTTAGGATCTCTGGATTACCTTTAGCAAACCTATGCTTTGATGGATACCTAAGTACTGAGAGATTCAATCTGCCAAATAGCTGTCAACCCACACCAAACAGAAGAGAAAACAAAATAAATTATGGAAAATTCTCATGAATTCATAAAGTGACATTCAATTAAACTTCCCCATTCAGTCTTAAATATGCAAAATGCCATAATGTATTTATTAATTTTCTTCTATTTTTGCTCATTATTTTCTTATGTATATTCTCCATTTACTGGGGCTGGATGGTCTGGGACACAGACCTCAACAGCAACTTGCAAAGTGTTTTCTATTCTTTCCCAGTAGGAGGCATAATTTAAACTGGTCAAGTCAACTAAGTTAGATTTACTTACCTCCAGTATGATCCTTCACCTGATATTTCTGACACTGATGTGTAATTAACTGATTTTAAAATTTTCAGTATCTTTTATTTTTACATTCTGTTTCATTGGCATAACTTTAAAATAATTTGTGGTTTTTCAGTTTCCATGTTGTGAAAATTAAGAAATACATGAAATATGTGTCATTTACAACATTTCCTGCAAAATTATAGTCAACCTCCTTAACAATGTACAATTCAGATAATAATTCTTGTCAATCTTTGAAATCTTGTGTGATATGGTATTTTAAAATCTATATTCTGTTGACACATGCATTTCTGTATTAACTGCAGTCAGAGCAGTGAGTCTTCCAATATGAGGTGTTACATGACTTAATTTGTTAAAGTTTAAATATGTCATCTTGTCATTTTGTTACATTTTAATTGAAATAATGTGGTCCAGCCAGTAGTCCAACGCTTAATTTTCTTGTGCAGAAGACTATGTTCAGGGTTCTTCATTAAGCATGGTGTAAGGGATTAAGGAATCTAAATCCAAGTTGAAAGGATTGATTTATTTGCATTGCAAGGAAGCTTGCGGCTTGTATCATTTAATCTTCTGTCACTGTACCTTGGTCGTCAGATGCGTCAGCAGCATACATCTTCTCAATTTAGAGCTAAATAGAAGGTACAAAACTTTCTCATGCCATTTCAACTGGAATATTTTGCAAGGAACAAGCTATGGTCTACTTTCAATAAATACTAACAAAATTCCTGGGACATTGGTGACAGTGAGTCAAAGCAAATTTGATAATAGGACCATCATACCACGTAACACACAATGTGGCTGATTAAATATAAGAACATAAGAACATAAGAAATAGGAACAGGAGTGGGCCATACGGCCCCTTGAACCTGTTCCGCCATTCAATAAGATCATGGCTGATCTGATCAGCTCCACTTCCCCTGAGCCGCTCACCAGTGGAGGGACCAGAAAATCTGATGAAGAGAGGCTGTGCCTGGGAACAGAGTCAGGAGCATTCAATGCAGAGTCTAAAGATTAGGAGAACTGGGGGGAGGGGTAATGCTGTGTCAGTGGACAGTCAGGGAGAGGCTTGCGGCACTGAATGTTCTGAGAGTGAGAACCCCTAGAGATTGGGACATTGTGACTGTGTGGAGCTTTTCGTTGCGAGAAGAATGGGTAGGCTGAGGTGAGGAAGTACACCGAAGGAGTATTGGGTTGTGGGAGCACTGAAGAAACTACGGTCACTGAAGGGGAAGATAGGTGCTGAGAGCATTTGGCAAGCTGATCTACAGTTCCTGTCTTCTTTGAAATAGTCTGCTTCTATCTATCCTATCCTATTCATTCATAATTTTAGATGCTTCTATCATAATGCCCCATAGTCTGCATTGTTATAATGAAAAAAGACCCAATTTTTCAAGTCTTTCTTTGTAGCTGTATTTCCTTATATATGACAGTGAGTCAAAGCAAATTTGATAATAGGATTATGTAACACACAATGTGGCAGTGAACCTGCATAGTACCCTCTCTAATACCTCAATATTCTTTCTATAGTGTGGAGCCAAATACTGCTCACAATTCTCTAACTGAGGTCTTATTAAGATTTTGAGTAGGCTCATCATATCTCCTGGCTTATTATATTCTACACCTCTTGCGATGAAACTTAGAATTCTATTAGTTTTTTTAAAACAGACATATCAACCTGAGGCCCTGCCTTTCATTTCCTGTGAACATGTACCCCCAAATCCCTCTGCTGTTCCACAGCACCAAGTGTACTTCTATTTACAGTATAATTATTGCTTTTTTAAAAAAACTGTAATGAATCGACTCATTTACTGACACTACATACTATCTGCCACTTTTAGCCCATCTTATCAATATCCCTTTGCAGCTTCTTTTGGTTTTCTAAAGAATTAGCTAAAATTCCTCGGGGACAAAATTCCGTGGCGCCCTGTTTGAGGGTGGTCATTGAGGGGGGTGGGACTTCACGCGCCTGGCATGGAAGTCCCGGCCCAGCCGCGAAATTGCAGTTACCACACCTCACAGGAAGTGGAGCGCAGTATTTGAGGCGGGTTCAGAGGCACTATGCGATCAGGTTTGGCAGTGCTGCACAGACTGTCTGTGTAGTGCTGACGTGTTTCAACGCCCATCCCCTTCTGTTAAAGGGGAGGGACGCTGCGAACTCTGCAGGCCCTTTGATAGCCTCCACTGGACCACCAAGGCTGCGTGGTTCCACTGACACGACATCGATGGAGCACAGGCTGAAGAAAAAAAATGCCGGTGATGCAGCGCACTTCCCCTTTAACTTCCGTCCCTGGAGCAAAGGTCGGCCCGGTTCGTGACCCGCAAGGCTAGCAGGGGCAAAGGTGTCTCCGTGCATGGCGATGATGTCATCGCCGGAGGTGAGGCAGCCCAGGGTGCTACGAGCGGGGCACGGCACTACCATGTTTGTGCCTTCGCTAACTCCAGCGCAATTTTGCGGGAGCTGGTAGCGGCCCCCCCCACCCTGAGCGAAAATAGGCTCGTGCCCCATTCGCACCCCCCCTGGAGGTGCTAACAGGAGGTGTAGAAGAGGGGAACTTCGGCCCCGAGTTTGGTATCATTTGCCAATTTGAACACCACTCCCTCTTTGGCTTACACTCTAATCTTGATGTACACAGTGAACAGAAGTGGTCTCAGAACTGAACCTAATGGGACACTATGCACTTCCAGTCACTCTCAGAAACTTCCCTTAACACCGACGCTCTGTTTTCTCTCTTCTAACCAATTTTTAATCCACTTTGAAGTTCCCCTTATTCCATATTCCTCCTTCTTCTTTCGTAATCTCCCGTATAATACCTTGTCAAAGGCTTTTAAAATTCCAAGTGCAATACATCCATTGCATTTTTCCAAATAACATTAGGCCAAAATCCCCCTGTTGTGTGCCTCCCGGCAGCGCCTCTGGGGGATACTAACGAGGTGCGAAGTGTTTTCGCCCGGGGGATGGGGGCTTCTACTGGCTCCTGTGAAATTGCGCAGGAGTTAGCGGAGGCGCAAATGCGTCGCGCTGGTAGTGGCCCGGGCTACTGCGCGGCGATGATCGCCGTGCCTGGCGACTCCTTTTCGGCATGTGGCAGAAATTGGCCAGTGCCACGTGAGGTCACTGCGGGTGATGCCAACACCAACCTCACTGGTCACAAACTGGGCCGCACACCCATTGTGGGGTGAAATGTAAAGAGGCGATGCGCCGCACGCCGTCTCTTTTTTTTTTACCCCTCCTTACTGGCGGGCTGTTGTTCGCTTCTTTCGCGGGGTCCGGGCTGTGATCGTGCAGCCTGGCACTCTGCTTTGGTGCCGGGCTGCAGCCACGGCATCCTTTAGCCCTGGTGGCCCAGAGGAGGCCATCAAAGGGCCTGCAGAGCTTGCAGTGTCGCTCTCCTTTAACAGAAGCTGAGGGGTATTGAAAAGTGTCAGCGCTACATGGAGAGGCCGGGTAAGTCGTAACTTTGTGCTCCACTTCCTGTGAGGGGCAGTAACCCGAATTTCGCTTCCGGAGCAGGACTTCTGCGCCGGGTGCAGAATGTCTGACCGTGGAGAAGTTATTTCAGGGAATTTCGGCACCCATGTCTATTACATCCTCAAATAATTCTATGAGGTTTGTCAAGCTCTTTTGAAATCTATGCTGACTACTTCTATTTTGACTTTTTCTAGATACATGGTAATTTCATCCTTAATTAAAGACTCTAAAATTTTACCACCACAGATGTTAAGCTAACTGCCCTGTAATTACTCAAATTAGCTATGTCTTCCTTTTATAAATGAGTACTACATTGGCTACTCTCCAGTGCTCTGACGTACATCCACACATAATTGAGCCCTCAAATATAATTCCTAAGAACATCATATGAATGTGTTAAATGTCAGCCTCGCACCATTGCCTCTGTCAGAAGGTTGTGGGTTCAAGCTCCACTCCAGTGACTTGAGCACATAATCTAGGCTGACACTCCAGTGCAGTATTGAGGGAGTGCTGCACTGTCAGAGTCTTTAATATGGGATATAAACCAAGTGGATGTAAAAGATCCAGGTGGATGTAAAAGATCCCGTGACAGTATTTGAAGAAAGACAAAGGGATTCTCCCAGTGTCCTGACCAACACTTATTCCTCAACCAACATGATCAAAAACACATGGTGGGTGGAAATTCATGTGGTTTACGCCATGAGATGGCACTAAAATGCCATTGAGAGCTTTAACGCCACCTGATGTCAATTCCAGCGCCGCACGCCATATCGGTGTTGCCGGTAGCGCTGCCGCTGAAGGCAATCACCATCAAGAAATTGTGACATCAATGAGTGTTCACTTGATGCCTGATCGCCCAACTTTGTTACAGGCAATGAACTTACCAGCTGGAGAAAACAACAACAGCTTTAGGTAGCGTGCAACAGCAGGAAGTCGGCTCCAGCGACACTATTTAAAGGGATCATCACCAATCACTAGGACCTGATGTCTTTTTTAAGTTTGAGTGGCTCTGTGCTACTTCCTGCCACTGGAAGAGTTTTCTTTATTCATTTCAAGGCTCTTTGGTATCAGGGAGTGTTGTGGCACGTACAAAACTCCACATTTATTTCTGAAAAGCTCCAACCTACAACACTTACTAAAAGTCAAGGGGGCTGTACTGGCAGTGGATCTTGCCCTCCAGGATCTATGGCTGAGGGAGTGGAGGCAGTGGGACAATCGGCCTTCCAGACGGGCTGTCTGTGTCAGACTCCAATTCACATAAATGAAACCCCAGATCCCCATCACACAGTCCCTGTCTCACGCCATATCACAACGTCTTTCTGGGCACAAAAGGTCAAATGAGAGTGACCACAAAATATTCCAAACACAATTAGTAAATTTATCTATAAACATATTATTCATATCACCTGAATTCTAATAGCTAATGACCCTTGTCTGCCACAGTTGAATAGCTGTCATTATGTTCAAGGTGTGAGATGTGGGTGCTAGGTAGAGACCGTTGGTGGGTGAGTGCTGGGGGTGTGGTGCATTGCGCAGTGTGTAAAGCTTGTGGTACAGATGATGGTATGTAGCATTTGTTGAAGCCTTCACTCACCCTGACCACCTGTGTGAGCTTGTTAAACTTCTTCCTGCACGGAGTGTGGGTCCTGGGAATCACAGTGCTGCCCGTGATGTGGTGTGCCACCTCCTTCCACATAGTCCTGCAGACTTGTGGTGAGGGCCTCCTGCTAATTGGCAGGTACTGAACCGCCTGTTTTTTCTCCACCGCTAAAACCAATGCCTCCAAAGCTTCGTCGGAAAACATCCGGGTTCTTTCCTAGGAGCGGTGATCTGCTATCAGGATTTGTAAGTAAGTGCTTTTCAGTGTAACAGCAATGAGCTTGAGCTATTAAACTAAAATCATGACTGCAATCATTTTAATGAGGAGTGAGGATGAATTTTGTGTGCAGCCTAGATAATTTTCAACTGGCACTACTGAACCATTTTTAGTCTAAACACTGCCTATTTCTTGGCTATAATGAATTTCTAGCCCCATATGATTTGATCATTTATTTAATTGCTGTTTGTGAGACCATATTGTGTGCCGTTTTAGCTGTCGCTTTTCCTACATTATAATGATGACTACACTTCAAAAGTACTTCATTGATTGTGAAGTGCTTTGGGACATCCTGAGGGCATGAAAGCTGCTATATAAATGTAAATTCTTTCTTTTCTCTAAGCATTCATTCATATTGCTATCCGTGATTTCTCGGCTCTTAATTAAATGAAAGCGATCTTCTGATTTTTGTCATTTACATAGAAACATAGAAACATAGAAAATAGGTGCAGGAGCAGGCCATTCAGCCCTTCTAGCCTGCACCGCCATTCAATGAGTTCATGGCTGAACATGAAACTTCAGTACCCCCTTCCTGCTTTCTCGCCATAACCCTTGATCCCCCGAGTAGTAAGGACTTCATCTAACTCCCTTTTGAATATATTTAGTGAATTGGCCTCAACTACTTTCTGTGGTAGAGAATTCCACAGGTTCACCACTCTCTGGGTGAAGAAGTTTCTCCTCATCTCGGTCCTAAATGGCTTACCCCTTATCCTCAGACTGTGACCCCTGGTTCTGGACCTCCCCAACATTGGGAACATTCTTTCTGCATCTAACCTGTCTAAACCCGTCAGAATTTTAAACGTTTCTATGAGGTCCCCTCTCATTCTTCTGAACTCCAGTGAATACAAGCCCAATTGATCCAATCTTTCTTGATAGGTCAGTCCCGCCATCCCGGGAATCAGTCTGGTGAACCTTCGCTGCACTCCCTCAATAGCAAGAATGTCCTTCCTCAAGTTAGGAGACCAAAACTGTACACAATACTCCAGGTGTGGCCTCACCAAGGCCCTGTACAACTGTAGCAACACCTCCCTGCCCCTGTATTCAAATCCCCTCGCTATGAAGGCCAACATGCCATTTGCTTTCTTAACCGCCTGCTGTACCTGCATGCCAACCTTCAATGACTGATGTACCATGACACCCAGGTCTCGTTGCACCTTCCCTTTTCCTAATCTGTCACCATTCAGATAATAGTCTGTCTCTCTGTTTTTACCACCAAAGTGGATAACCTCACATTTATCCACATTATACTTCATCTGCCATGCATTTGCCCACTCACCTAACCTATCCAAGTCACTCTGCAGCCTAATAGCATCCTCCTCGCAGCTCACACTGCCACCCAACTTAGTATCATCCGCAAATTTGGAGATACTGCATTTAATCCCCTCGTCTAAATCATTAATGTACAATGTAAACAGCTGGGGCCCCAGCACAGAACCTTGCGGCACTCCACTAGTCACTGCCTGCCATTCTGAAAAGTACCCGTTTACTCCTACTCTTTGCTTCCTGTCTGACAACCAGTTCTCAATCCACGTCAGCACACTACCCCCAATCCCATGTGCTTTAACTTTGCACATTAATCTCTTGTGTGGGACCTTGTCGAAAGCCTTCTGAAAGTCCAAATATACCACATCAACTGGTTCTCCTTTGTCCACTTTACTGGAAACATCCTCAAAAAATTCCAGAAGATTTGTCAAGCATGATTTCCCTTTCACAAATCCATGCTGACTTCGACCTATCATGTCACCATTTTCCAGATGCACTGCTATGACATCCTTAATAATTGATTCCATCATTTTACCCACTACTGAGGTCAGGCTGACCGGTCTATAATTCCCTGTTTTCTCTCTCCCTCCTTTTTTAAAAAGTGGGGTTACATTGGCTACCCTCCACTCGATAGGAACTGATCCAGAGTCAATGGAATGTTGGAAAATGACTGTCAATGCATCCGCTATTTCCAAGGCCACCTCCTTAAGTACTCTGGGATGCAGGCCATCAGGCCCTGGGGATTTATCGGCCTTCAATCCCATCAATTTCCCCAACACAATTTCCCGACTAATAAGGATTTCCCTCAGTTCCTCTTCCTTACTAGACCCTCTGACCCCTTTTATATCCGGAAGGTTGTTTGTATCCTCCTTAGTGAATACCGAACCAAAGTACTTGTTCAATTGATCCGCCATTTCTTTGTTCCCCGTTATGACTTCCCCTGATTCTGACTGCAGGGGACCTACGTTTGTCTTCACCAACCTTTTTCTCTTTACATACCTATAGAAACTTTTGCAATCCGCCTTAATGTTCCCTGCAAGCTTCTTCTCGTACTCCATTTTCCCTGTCCTAATCAAACCCTTTGTCCTCCTCTGCTGAGTTCTAAATTTCTCCCAGTCCCCAGGTTCGCTGCTATTTCTGGCCAATTTGTATGCCACTTCCTTGGCTTTAATACTATCCCTGATTTCCCTAGATAGCCACGGTTGAGCCACCTTCCCCTTTTTATTTTTACGCCAGACAGGAATGTACAATTGTTGTACTTCATCCATGCGGTCTCTAAATGTCTGCCATTGCCCATCCACAGTCAACCCCCTAAGTATCATTCGCCAATCTATCCTAGCCAATTCACGCCTCATACCTTCAAAGTTACCCTTCTTTAAGTTCTGGACCATGGTCTCTGAAATTACTGTTTCATTCTCCATCCTAATGCAGAATTCCACCATATTATGGTCACTCTTCCCCAAGGGGCCTCACAAATAAAACAAATAAAACTATATTTCCAATTTATAATGCCTCCAATTTAATAAAAATCCTCCGGTAGTTCCCTGTACTACATTGCAACTATGAAATAAAAGTAGAGTCAAAACAACTGTGAGAGGAATCCTGATCTTGCAGCAGGATGCATTAAAGCCTGTTAAAACCTTTTAAAACCTGCAGGAGCAAATAGAAAGAAAACAGCAACTTATCCTGAAAGATGCCGTCTTACTTGTTCAGTTCACATTTATACAGAGGATGCAATGGAAAAGGGCGAGGGTCTGTGAGAATTTATGTCACTGATGGTATTAAACTGCCCTCTGCCCTTCAGTATTCTGCAACTTGTCTCAGTACATATATGCATGCATAAGATAGGATAGGGATCCCTTGGATTTTTGTTTTCTTTTTCCAGATGATACTAGTTGATTTTTGCCTAATTATTAAGATAACTTATTCACATTTGTGTATATCAACACACAAAAGCATCAAGGTAATGTATTGTAACATAAAATGAACTTTTATTGTAGGTAGCAGATTTGCTTTGGTGTCACAGCATCATTCTGAAATATATATTTTACATGCATCAAAATCATACAGTGAGATGCACTAATATTTTTATCTTTGCAACTATCATGTGCTTATATTACCTTAACTACCGATCTGATGACAACTCAGTGTAGAATATCACCGTAGCACAATGGGGGAAGCTGAACATTCTTTCCTTTTTCCTTTCTTGTATTCTTAAACTGGAAGAATCCATTGGTTGTTAGTAGCCATTGAGACTAAATGTACCATAAATTATAATGGTGCTGGAATTCCGATGTCCCGGGTCCATTCGAAGTTTCTATGGACCCGGGAAGGCATCGGAAAAGCCGGTTTTCAGCGCGCAATGTGCATGTGCTAAAAAACGGCTTTTCCAATCTGTCAGGTTTCTGGCTTGACAGATCATCCACAGATCGGGAGTGAGGACATTTGCAGGGCAAGATTTACAATATTTATGGATATCTTGCCCAGCAAATGTCCTCAAAAATCTTGCACCTGAAAAAACAGGCGTATAGCCTACTTTTACAGGCGCAAGTGTTTAAAAATACACAAAAACATTTTAAAATAAAGTTATAAAAACACATTTTATTCTTAAAAACCCTCCCCACAATGGTAAGTTTATTTTTAACCATAATTAAAAAAACTTTTTTAAAAATCGGGAAAATATTTATTTTTATAAGACATAATTTTAATTTCAATTAATTTTAGGTATGTGTGGTCTGCTTTTTATTTTTTACTATTTTGTGTGATTGCTTTTGTTCCCATTAATAGCACTGAGAACTCGTAGATATGCGAGTCTCAGTGCTATTAATGGGAACCTATGAAATACTTACCTGATTGGCTGAGCAGTCACACATGACTACATCTTCTGCGTCGGGACCCTCTGCACGGGAGCGCGCTTTGCAGCGCGGGAGGAGAAGGCCTCCCCATCAGAAATCAGGGCGCCTCCTAGACCACCAGGTAAATTTCTAAAAAAAACATCCAGCGAGGAGGCAATTGCCCACGGGAAGTCCCCCAAAGGAATTCCTGGGCCAATATGTTGTGTGATTTATTGTAAGTGCATAAATATTTGCATTTCAATTGGACATTGGGATCAAAAAATTCGATCACACCCGAAAACGGGTGTACAGGGGGTGGGCCATGCACTGCACGTGTCTGTAAGGACAACATCAAATTTGTGGCAGAAGCTCATTATAATGAGTCAGGCCTGCAGTCAGCGCTACTCGCGTTGCTTATTGGCTGGGTGCCTGTTTGTGGAGGCAGCAAATCGGGCTTTACTGACACCACTTAAAGGCAGCCAGAACTTCTTGAAGGGGAGGTGGACTGGGGCTGCAAGATGGCAGGGAAACCTCCGAAGTTGAAAAATGGCCGCAAGAGGTCCGGAGAGGGTATTCAGGTTCTCCTATGCAGCGTTGGAGACCCTGGTCTAGGTGGTGGATAAGAGGAGGGAGATCCTGTTCGCCCCAGGGGGCAGAAGGCACTTAAGTCAACAATTCTGCTGGCAGTGGAAGAGGTCACTGAAGAGATCAATGCAAGAGCTTAGTTCCAAGGATATGGCTTCAGTGCTGGAAAAAGTTCAGTGACCTCACCAGAGTGGTCATGGTAAGAATCTCCTCACACCTGCATGACTTGAAGCCCCACGCCCTTCCTGCTTCCCCTCACTCTCCTACAATCACTGCATCGCACTTCACTCCACCTTCTTCTCCTACTCTCACATTCTGCACTTCCTATTCTCAGCACCTACTGTAACCCTCACTTACCCACACGTCACATCTTGCAAACAACATCTGCACAATTTCATCATAACAGCCACATTCTCAAAACAACTCACAAGGCTATTCTTAACATATTCCCTTTTATTTAGGAGCAGGTCGCACAAAACAAAGGCAGGAGGCGACGACTGGAGGAGGCTCATCTCTCCTATACTTCTTTTCCCCCTCTCGAGAAAGAGGTGCTAGTCATCACAGGCAGGGGGTGTGGCAATGCTACAGGTGGTTTCTTCATAACTTACCCTCTTTTCCCTTCTTATTTCTATCTCACCCTAGACACTGCGACAAACTGCATTTGAGTTCAGCAGCCACTCATCTTTATCTACTCTGCCTTCACATTGAAAGCTAACCCATGACCCACTCCTTCATTTCAGGTGCTGAAAATGTTGAGGTCCTTGTGCCACCTCAGGAAGAGGTTAGCCTCTCTGAGGATACAGTATCTCTCAATCTGACTCTTTCAAGAACCAGATCAGAGACAAGCACCACTCATAATTTGGAGGGTAGATTAGATGAAGGGTCTTCATATGGTGAATCACCGGCAACAAGTATTCAGGAACTAGGACCAGAGTTTAGGATGCCACAGGTGCCAGTTCACTGGAGAGCGAGATCATATGTTATCTCTGCTGCAGAGGACTCAGATGTGGACTTTGAGGCTACCGAAGAAGGCTGATGGGATACACCAGGAAATGCAAGGTGCACTGAGCAGCCTACCAGTGAACTTGCGAATAATGTCTCGGAGCATTGAGGAGTCCTGATCTAACTTGCGTTGGCGCTTCACACAAAACATGGAGACAAGCATCCTAGGTTGGTAAAGGAAGAAAAGGTGGAAATTGTGGAGACTCTGGCCACAATATTCAAATCCTCCTTCGATATGGAAGGAGTACCAGAGGACTGGAAGATTGCAAATGTTATACCCCTGTTCAAAAAAGGGGAAGAGTGATCAATCCAGCAATTACATTATAGTCAGCCTAACGTCGGTGGTGGACAAACTTTTAGAGACAATAGGGACAAAATTAATTGGCATCCCATCTGGACCGGATGACGTGTCTACTTTGAAGATTGCCAACTGTTGAAATTCCTCCTCTGTATCGATTTTTATCCTATCTAATATCGCTACTACCTCCTCCTTTCCTGTGACATTGTCAGCATCCTCTTCTCTAGTGAAGTTGATGCGAAGTATTCATTTAGTACCTCAGCCATACCTTCTTTGTCCACTAGAAGATCTCCTTTTTTGTTCCAAATCGGCTCCGCCCTTCCTTTGACTTCCCTTTTACTAATTATATGTTTATGTTATGTTAGCTGCTAATCTATTCTCATATTCTTTTTTGCCCTCTTATTCCCTATTTTAGATCTCCTCTGTACTTCCTGTATTCAGCTTGGTTCTCTACTGTATTGTGAAACTTCTATTTGATGTAAGCCTCCTTGTTCGGTTTTGTTTTACTCTCTTTATCTTTAGTTATCCAGGGAGTTCTAGATTTGGATGCCCTTCCTTTCCCCCTCATAGGAATGTGTCTACCATGTACCCAAACCATCTCTTCCTTGAAGGCCTCCCATTATTCAGTTGCTGTTTTGCCTATCAATTTTTGATTCTAGGCCCCTTGGGCAAGATCCCTTTTTAACTCACTGAAAGTAGCCCTCCTCCAGTTAAGTATTTTACGCTTGATTGTTCCATGTCCTTTTCCATAACTATTCTAAACCTAATATTATGATCACTGTTCCCCAAATGCTCCCCCACTGCAACATACTCCACTTGCCCCACTTCATTTCCCAGAATTAGATTCAGCATTGCATTGTTCCTCATGGGCTGGAAACACACTGATAAAGAGAGTGTCTCTAGTACAGGAATTCTGCCCCCTCTTTGCCAGTCACACTATTACAATCCCAGTTTATATTGGCATAATTGAAGTCCACTATTATCACTACTCTATAGTTCTTCCGCCTCTCTAATTTTCTTGCAAATCTGCTTCTCCATCTCCTTCCGACTATGTGGTGGCCTATAGTATACACCCAATAGCGCAATAGCTCCTCTATTGTTCCTTAATTCTAACCAATAGATCCTCTTTGTGACCCCTCAACTATATCATCCCTTTCCAGTGCTATAATAGTTTATATGATCAACCCCGCCTTTCTTTCCCTATCTTTTCTGAATACCTTGTAGCCAGGAATATTAATTTCCCAATCCTCCCCTTCTTTGAGCCAGCTCTCTGTTACTGCCACTGTATCATAGTCCCATGTGATGACTTGTGCCTGCAGCTCACTACCTTTATTTACCATGCTATGTGCATTTATGCACGTGCACTCCAAACTCATCTTAGACGGCCTCACATTTGCCCTTTGTCTGATCCCTCCTAATTCTGAAATATTCTTTACTCTTGTGCTATTTGTCTCTCTCAGTCCTCTGTGCACTTTTTTTTTCCTCTTTAATATTGCATTCTGGTGCCCATCCCCCTGTCAAATTAGTTTAAACCCTCCCCCATATATCCTTCAACTTTCTGGGAACATCACCATGGGAGATCCACTGGTTGAAAAAAGTGTTCCCTCTTGGAACAAAATTGGCCTTATTTCCAATGAGCAATAATCAGATGCATTCAAGAAACCAATATCTCCCTTGCATGTTTCAGTTGTACTATTGCACTGTCTTTACACACTGGGCTGAAAATGACTTAAGGTCTCACATTTCAGTATATGATAGGGAAAAACAATAGATAAAGAAGAAAAAATTGCAGATGTATGCCAAATACATTTTTCCACAACCAATGGAAATATTCATCGCACTGTCTTTATACAAGGGTAATACCACATGATGTTGTTCAAACACAATCTACTTTAAAGCCATATTTTTACTGTGACCAGAGTGATCATTTCATTTCTGGGGCATTTGATTGACTTGAGAGCATGTGATTGTGTTCTAGCACCTGCCGGGAGGCTGTTGCCTAATTAATTAGCAGCTGCTGTTTGAATGGCCTGGGTGGAAACACTTGAAGGTCATTCATGTATTTTACTGTCTGTGTATAGTTTTCAGATTGTGAGTTCTTGTTGTAATGTAATTTGTCTGTAAAACTTTATAATACTGCTACTTTCTTTTATCCTTTAAAGGTATAGTCATATTTGTATTTGTTTCCTGTCATGTTGTTACTATTTTATAGTTGCAGAATAGTCCCTTGGATGCCACGACTGAGTTTTCATACACTGTAGTAATATAGGATGTGAATTACTTTGTCTTAGTTTAATCAGTATGTACACTATATTTAATATTGTTTCCAGAGAATACTTTATTAAAGGAGTAGCTGTACGTGTAAAGTTTAAAAAAAAAATGAGATCTGCAGTTGAAAGGGTTGATAGTTAGAAACTTTTTATTCTTTAGTATTTAAGGAGAAATTTAGGTTGTATTTGCATTTATAGACATTTCATGTTTCTTTGACCAGTTCCTTAGTTAAATTTCTCAATGTGGATAATGTCGAGAACCATCAGCAGTAGAACTACAAAATGGAAAAAAGCTGTTGCAGTTTTTGATAGCTATCTAATTCTGGTTAATCTGCACAACTATTGGAGTACAGTCATTGGGCTCAATTTTCCCCAAAGCCGTTTTTTGCTGTACTTGAAGAGTTATGTCCAATTTTTGGAGGCCCAACTACAGCAAAAAAAATCATCCAACTTTCCACATTTGAATTGTTCATTTTGGCGCCGCGTAGCCTGTCCTTTCGCTTTAGGGGTGGAATCTAAGATCTGCGCCAAAAAGATCGGGTTGCCAGGGTAACGAAGGACACACTGCGGGCTGAGGCTGGAAAGTGAAACATACAATACATTCTGGCCAGCTCACAGCAACCTGCACAACCACCTTGCACATTGCAGCAGCTTACCAGCATTAAATTATTCGAGTTTATGCCAAAAGTCTGTGCCCTCCTCCCGGTGCCCAGTACCGCTCCTAAGCCTGGCCGAAAGGCCTCTCCCTCTTCTTCCCCCCCCCCCCCCCCTCTCTCCTCTTCCCCCCCCCCCCCCTCTGCTATTTTCCCCCTCTCCCCCTCTCCTCTCCCACTCTCTCTCCCTCTCTGCTGCTGCTGTCCGGGCCGTGGAACTGCATCTGCTGCGCTGATTCTCTTACCTGCGCTGATTTTGTGAACTGACCAGAAGGTTTTTCCAAAGCCTGTCTTCACATATGCCATCCTAAGAAAAACTGGAGTAAATCGGAGCTGGCCAAACTTGCTTAAATGGCCAGAATTGGTGCAGGTTAAAAAAAATCGTAGCCTAAAAAAATCCTACCTAAGTGAATTATGCTAGTGCAGAAACTTGGAGATTTGAATTTACTCCAAAAAAAACGGTGCACGCCAAAAAAACGGCGCAGATCATTGAGGAAATTTCAGCCCATTGTCTTGAGTAGTAAAACACCTAAACCTAGAAATTATAGATGCCAATCAGTGAATGATTCCTGAACGTGAATGAATCTGTTCTCTATACTTTAATGGAAGTGTTAAGCTATTTAAAATTAAAATAAAATAGCAAAGGAATGTTATACATACGTGTTAAGCTCTCATCTGGTATTGGCAGAAGTAATTGCTAGATTATAGCTTTTATAAAATGTAATTCTCTACAACTTGAAAAGTTTGCGTTTTTACAGCAAACTTTATCATGTTATTATTGTATAGCCATACAAAAGAATGTTGTATTAGATTGTGAGCTACAAAGAGAACATGTCATATGATTTAGAAAGGATAAACAGCAATGCTATCTCACTCATTGGTATGGTAGAACATCTGATCAGCGATGTTCATGTAGAGCCACCACTTAATGTGCGTGATCTCTTTGTGTGCTGCGTTTATGCAGGTGAGAACTCTTTTGTCAGAGAAGCCTGTAGGACATTTGTAAGTATTTGTAAACTAAACAGAGTCCTTTAAAGTATTATAATATAGGTTTGTACATGATTTCAACAGATAGTGGACTATTAACATCAAGATACAAGGCAGTAATTACTGATATTTTCCTTTTTCTTTTCTCTTGGTCCTTCTCTTTTGTCTCCTCTTCATGTCATCTTTCATTCTGCCCCTCTCAAGTACTTTGCCATTCCATCCCTATCCCAACCAATCTGTCACTACTGTTCTGCCTTTCTACTCCCCTGCCACCATCCCAAGCTTGAAAACCCCTTGGATAGGCCCACAGCGTCCTCTGTCATTCTTGACATTCTTTGAAAGGCCCAGTGAGGCACTAATCACTGCCTCCTTATGAGCAGCAACCCCAGCTAGTCATCCTCTTCTCTTGCTGACCTCCCTGTTTACCATGCCTGCTGGGAGCTAATCTCGGCAACCTCCTTCCTGTTCCACTTATTCTACACACCATCTCCTCAGATTCTCACAGTTCCTCGTCACATTTCTCTCTAGAACGTCCATTCACTCACGAACAAGGCCTTTGTCATCCAAGACCTTATTGTGGATAATTGCATTGACATCATGACTTTGACTGAAACTTGGCTCATGGATGGTGACATCATGCCCTTACTGAAGCCGCTCTGCCTGGCCATACTTTCCACCAGCTGTCTTGCCCAAACCACCATGTTGGTGGTGTGACCCTTACCATCAGATCACACCATAGTCTCTCCCACTATACCTCTGGCAACATCTTTTCCACCAAGCACTTCACCCCTCTTCTCTCTCCTTTACAATCTTAGTTCTCTACCAACCTCCAAGGCCCATCCTGAGTTTCTCCCTGAGATAACCTCCCTCCTTTCCCCCCTCAGCCTCTTCAGTGAGTGACTCCTCATTCATGGTGATTTCATCTCTTCTACTCACATTGCCCTTTCTGCTCTGATTTCACTGCTCTTCTATCATCTCGATAGCTCCCCTCCTTATAATCTATACTACCTATATTTACAGACATTCGCTCGATCATGCCATTTTACGTGGCTTCTCTACTTTCTACATCCATTGTCTCAATCGCAGACAAAGCCATCTCTGACCACTTTCTTGTATGTCTCACCATCTGCATTCCCCTACCTCCTTCCAACCACACTTCCTCTGTGCCCACCTCTGAAAAAAACTCTCCCCCCAAGTCACTTGCAACTGCAATGTCTAAATTTCAACTGACTAGACTTTTGTCTTCCATTCACTACAGTGCAACTGTCGATCTGCTCAATTATTCCCTCACCTCCACCTTTTGATGCCCTTGCACCTAGGGAGACCTGGTCATTACCCCTGGTGTAGCCCCCATTTTTCTTCAAGTCCAAGAGGTGCAGATGTGAGCACAACTGATTTAGACATTCATCACCAGATCTTGCTAAACTACATTTAAGCTATTGAACCTTACTTTCTTCTGGGACATCCAGGGTCAATACTGAAGAGAAAAGATAACCCCAAGCTCTTTTTCTCCACACCAATCATCTCTTTAAACCCGTCTCCCTTGCCCCTTCCGCCCTCAGCTCAACAACGACTTACTGCAGTTGTACAGGGCCTTGGTGAGGCCTCACCTGGAATATTGTGTTCAGTTTTGGTCTCCTAATCTGAGGAAGGACGTTCTTGCTATTGAGGGAGTGCAGCGAAGGTTCACTAGACTGATTCCCGGGATGGCTGGACTGACATATGAGGAGAGACTGGATCAACTGGGACTTTATACACTGGAGTTTAGAAGAATGAGAGGGGCTCTCATAGAAACATACAAGATTCTGATGGGACGTAACAGGTTAGATGCAAGTAGAATGTTCCCGATGTTGGGGAAGTCCAGAACCAGGGGACACAGTCTTAGGATAAGGGTCAGGCCATTTAGGACTGAGATGAGGAGAAACTTCTTCACTCAGAGAGTTGTTAACTTGTGGAATTCCCTGCCGCAGAGAGTTGTTGATGCCAGTTCATTGGATATATTTAAGAGGGAGTTAGGGCCCTTATGGCTAAGGGGATCAAGGAATATAGAGAGAAAGCAGAAAAGGAGTACTGAGGGAATGATCAGCCATGATCTTATTGAATGGTGGTGCAGGCTCGAAGGGCCAAATGGCCTACTCCTGCACCTATTTTCTATGTTTCTATGACGTTTGTGAGCAGCTCATAGACTTGTCACAAAGATTGAGATCATCCGTTCAACTATCTCTACTGCTTCCCCCTTCCCTTCATCAATCCCTAACTCCCCTGCCCTGATCCTATGTCATTCACTAGATTTTCTCATATCTCCCCATATCTCCTCTCCAAGCTCATGACACCCACCTCCTGCTCCCTTGAACCCATTTCCACTAACCTGTTGACCACCCAACTTTCCTTCTTGTTCTGCTTGCTAGCTAACATTGTAACTCTCTCCCATTCCTCAGGGTACTGTCGTACTCCCATCCAAAATTGCTGTCATCACCCCCTCCTCAAAAAAGCCATCCTCAAGCCCTCTATCCTTGCAAACTAATGCCCCATCTCCAGCCTCCCATTCTTCGCTCAAGTCCTTGAGCATGTTGATAGCTCCCAAATCCGAGCCCATCTTTTCCTGCAACTCCACATTTGAATCTCTCCAATCAGGTTTCTGTTACTGTCACAGCACCGAAACAGCCTTAAACCAAAGTCACAAATGAGATCCTCTGTGACTGTGACGATGGTGCATTATCCCTCCTCATGCCCCTCAACTTCTTGCAGTCTTTGACATGGTCGACCACTCCATCTTTCTCCAATGCCTCTTCGTTGTTCAGCTCAGTGGGTCTGCCCTTACTTTGTTCCACTCTTACCTATCCAATCATAGCGAGAACTTCTCCAGCTGTGGCGTCTCCTTCCACCCTTGCACCATTATCTCTGGAGGACTCCAAGGATATAGCGTTGGCCTTTCCTCATCCGCATCTACATGCTAGCTGCTTGGCGACATCACATGTACACTGATGTCACCCAGTTCTAGCTCTCCACCACCCCTCTCAACTTCTTCATTGCCCCTGTGTTGTCAGATTGCTTGTCCAACATCTAGTTTTGGATGAGCAACAATTTCCTCCAATTAAACAATGGGAAGACCAAAGCCATCATCATTGGTCCTTCCTCCATAATCTCCATATCCTTGCCTGGATAGCAATGGAATGGTTGAGTCTGGAGGTGACAAACGCATGGATGAGAGTTTCAGGAGCAGATGGGCTCAGGTAGAGCTGGAGGCGGATTCCATCCACTGTCTTAGGTTGAACCGGACTGTTCGCAGCCTCGGCATCCTATTCAACCCCAAGCGGAGCTTTCACCCCATATACACTCTATCACAAAGACCGCCTACTTTCATATCCATAACAATACCTGCCTCCGCTCCTGCCTGAGCCCATCTGCTGCTGAAACTCTCTTCCATGCCTTTGTCACCTCCAGACTCAACTATTCCAATGCTCTGCAGGATGACTGCTTATCCACCATGCTCTGTAAACTTAAGTTCAGCTAAAACTCTGCTGCCAGTGTCTCACTCACCCATCATTATTGTCCTTCCTGATCTATGTTGGTTCCCAGTTGTCCAACTTCAAATTTCATCCTATTTAAATCCCTTTATGGCCTGTACCACTCCCTCTCTGTGTAACCTCCTCCAGCTATGCAACACCTGCCCCCGCCCCCCCACCCCCAGAACTCTCCGTAATTAAACCAAGAAGTTGTATTGATATCTTGGAGTATGAAGCACGAGCAGTTTATAATCATCATCAGAACTCCGAGATTCAATTAATGCCACAAAGATCTGATGGTCATCTTCTAAATTTTCAAAACATGTAACAGCTAGTGTTCATCTCTATCAGTACATCTATTTGAGTTGCCTGCCATTGCAGGCTTTTTTTTCTGGTGGTACCTTTTTTTAGTCTTGGAGAAAAAGACTTTAAATGTGTGTGTGTGATATAGGTAAGAGTAGCATCAGACCTGAAGATATAAAGAATCACATTTTTTGACAACAGAATACAGGATAATACAGAGTAGTATATATTATAGTGTTAGTGTATGTTCTGGATACCTGGGAATAATTACAAAGCACTAATTTCATTAAGCAGTTGGATAGCATTGTAAACTGTAAAACCAGATTGCCTGAAGTAAAGTAATATTGATAGGACAGACGTGATTTTTGACTTGTCTGTTTTTCTTGGGCTGATGAAGCTCCCAGACAGTATGGGGAGGAGGGGAAAGGGGAGGGGAAGGGAAGAGTAGTAAGGAAGAGTTGAAGGAGTTAGGTGAATGGAAATGGTGGGGGTAATGAGATGGAGGAGGAGGATGGGGATGGAGAACAGAAGGAATGGGGATAAGGAGGGGAGAGAGAGTGTGGGAGAGCCAAGGCAGGAAACCTTCCTCAGCTGGGAGGGGTGGTCCAGATTTTTATCTGAGAGCTCAATTGGATGGTGAACTATCTTTCCTTACCATCTGCCCATCCAAATTTTTCTCAATGGTGGGGGAAATGTAATGTTGGGACCCACTTTCCAATTTTAATATATAATGGATAATATATGTAATGGAGGGATTCAAATGACATTTGACCAATTTATGAATTCTGACAGAACCCGATAATGAAATTGCAGCCTTTAACTACTTCTGCAGCTTTTATATAATATATATATTTTCAAGTTAAAAGTAAATAAATCTGTATAAGCTACTTTTACAATTGTGCTGCTATTAAAACTGAGTGATATGTTGCTGGATGCATGAATATAATGTTTATGAAACCGTGTGCTAGCTGATTGTCATGTCCATAAATTATTCTATCATGATTCACAGGTATATAGTAAGAAAGATAATGCTGCAAGGTGTTACAGGGATATAAGTCAGTGAACATTCTTCCTGCATCTAACCTGTCTAACCCCATCAGAATTTTAAATGTTTCTATGAGATCCCCTCTCATTCTTCTGAACTCCAGTGAATACAAGCCCAGTTGATCCAGTCTTTCTTGATAGGTCAGTCCCGCCATCCCGGGAATCAGTCTGGTGAACCTTCGCTGCACTCCCTCAATAGCAAGAATGTCCTTCCTCAGGTTAGGAGACCAAAACTGTACACAATACTCCAGATGTGGCCTCACCAATGCCCTGTACAACTGTAGCAACACCTCCTTGCCCCTGTACTCAAATCCCCTTGCTATGAAGGCCAACATGCCATTTGCTTTCTTAACCGCCTGCTGCACCTGCATGCCAACCTTCAATGACTGATGTACCACGACACCCAGGTCTCTTTGCACCTCCCCTTTTCCTAATCTGTCACCATTCAGATAATAGTCTGTCTCTCTGTTTTTACCACCAAAGTGGATAACCTCACATTTATCCACATTATACTTCATCTGCCATGCATTTGCCCACTCACCTAACCTATCCAAGTCGCTCTGCAGCCTCACAGCATCCTCCTGGCAGCTCACACTGCCACCCAACTTAGTGTCATCCGCAAATTTGGAGATACTACATTTAATCCCCTCATCTAAATCATTAATGTACAGTGTAAACAGCTGGGGCCCCAGCACAGAACCTTGCGGTACCCCACCAGTCACTGCCTGCCATTCTGAAAAGTACCCATTTACTCCTACTCTTTGCTTCCTGTCTGACAACCAGTTCTCAATCCATGTCAGCACACTACCCCCAATCCCATGTGCTCTAACTTTGCACATCAATCTCTTGTGTGGGACCTTGTCAAACGCCTTCTGAAAGTCCAAATATACCACATCAAGTGGTTCTCCCTTGTCCTTTTAAAAAAGTCCAACCCTGCTCCAACTCCCCATTCAATAGCACCCTGGTCTGAAGAACTTTTGTCTTGTCGCTTCATCCCTTGGCCCCACTGTCTCCAGAGCAGTTACTATTTTGAACATTTATGACTTCCTTAAGTCATGTTCCAACATTAATACAGCTCCAAAGCGGCGACGGCAACAGAAAAATCAATGCTGGGGCACTCAAAGACCCAGTTAAGAGAGTCCTATACAGCCCGCGCCTCACTGCCAACCTGGTGACCCTCGATGACCCCAAGACGCAGAGTGCCCACAACGCTTCGGCTGCCCTCCAGGCCACCATAACCAGCACCTGCGAAGAGACGCTCGATCACTCAACCAGGAAACACCAGGACTGGTTTGATGAGAATGACCAGGAGCTAATAAACCACAAGTGCAGAGCATTTCTGAACTTAAAGCATCAACCCAATTCAGGAGCAGCAAAGCAGCTCGACAGACGGCTGAAGGCCGAGGTCCAACAAAAAAGCCTGTGACCTAAAGAATAGATGGTGGGTGGAGAAAGCACAGTGGATTCAGCAGCTGGCCGACAGCCATGACGTGCGATGGTTCTGCACCATAGCCAAGTCCACTTATGGCCCAAGCACCCAAGGCCCGACCCCACTGCTGGCCAAGAATGGGGAGACACTCATTAAGGACACCGAGGCAGTCAGAACCCGCTGGAAGGAGCACTTCGAAAAACTCCTTAATCGAGACTCTGTCTTAGACACAAGCGTCCTCCACTCCATCCCGCAGCATGCTACCTGCCACCATCTCAGCAAAATCTCAGCCCTGCGCGAGGTAGAAAAGACCATCCGTCAGCGCAAGAACAACAAGGCATCAGGAGCAGATGGAATCCCTGCTGAGGCACTAAAGTATGGTGGAGAAGCACTATTGGCATGAATGCATGGACCTCATCTCTCTCATCTGGAAAGAGGAGAGCATGAAGGGAGATCTCAGAGATGCCGCAATCGTGACTATCTTCAAAAAAGGGACTGCGGCAACTACAGAGGAATCTCCCTCTTATCAGCCACTGGGAAAGTCATCGCTAGAATTCTCCTCAACCGTCTTCTCCCTGTGGCTGAAGAGCTCCTCCGAGTCACAATGCGAATTCTGTCCACTAAGGGGTACAACGGATATGATCTTCACTGCGTGACAACTACAAGAGAAATGTAGGGAACAGCACCAACCCTTGTACATGACCTCCTTTGACCTCACAAAGGCCTTTGACACTGTCAACCGCAAGGGACTATGGAGCTTCCTCCTCCGTTTCGGCTGCCCCTAAAAGTTTGTTACCATCCTCCGCCTGCTTCACGACGACATGCAAGCCGTGATCCTGACCAACGGATTCACCACAGTCCCAATCCACGTCTGGACCGGGGTCAAGCAGGGCTGCATCATCGCGCCAACGCTCTTCTCGATCTTCCTTGCTGCAATGCTCCATCTCATGCTCAACAAGCTCTGCCCGCTGTAGTGGAACTGAACTATAGAATCACTGGGAACCTGTTCAACCTTTGTTGCCTCCAGGCTAGATCCAAGGTCGTCCCATTGTCATTGAACTACAGTACGCGGATGACGCTTGCGTCTGCGCACATTCAGAGGCTGAACTCCAAGCCATCGTCAACATCTTCACCGAGGCATATGAAAGCATGGGCCTTACACTAAACATCTATAAGACAAAGGTCCTCCACCAACCTGACCCCACCACACAGCACGGCCCCTCCCCCGGTCATCAAAATCCATGGCGCGGCCTTGGACAACATCCCCAGCATTGAAGCACTGACCACACTTGACCAGTTCTGTTGGGTGGGCCACATCGTCCGCATGCCCGACATGAGACTCCCAAAGCAAGCGCTGTATTTGGAACTCCTGCACAGCAAGTGAGCCCCAGGTGGGCAGAGGAAACATTTCAAGGACACCCTCAAAGCCTCCTTGATAAAG
This sequence comes from Pristiophorus japonicus, assembly GCF_044704955.1. Taxonomy (NCBI): domain Eukaryota; kingdom Metazoa; phylum Chordata; class Chondrichthyes; family Pristiophoridae; genus Pristiophorus; species Pristiophorus japonicus. Next base: position 36,529,966 of record NC_091988.1, on the reverse strand, counting down.
TGCAACAACTTAACCGGCATCTGGGAATCCCTGGCCCAAGACCACGCTATGTGGAGGAAGAGCATCCAGGAGGGCACTGAGTACCTAGAGTCTCGTCGCCGAGAGCATGCAGAAAACAAGCGCAGGCAGTGGAAGGAGCGTGCGGCAAACCAGACTCCCCACCCATCCTTTCCTTCAACCACTGTCTGTCCTACCTGTTACAGAGACTGTAATTCCCGTATTGGACTGACCAGTCACCTGAGAATTCATTTTTGGAGTGGAAGCAAGTCTTCCTTAATTTCAAGGGACTGCTTATGATGATGATGATGATGTTTACTAATTTTTTCATTCCCTAGTGCTTCCTTCAGCTCGACTTGCTGCACCTAATTCATTTAGATGGCAGCACTTTGTCCAACGTTACTAATATATTTTATAATTTTGCTCCTGCTGATCCCAATAAATGAATGCATAATAAATTCACACTTCAGTTTTTAAAAATTATTTCCCCATTGCTGTCTGCACCACTCTTTCCCAGCCTACTCACTTGTCTACTTTATGCTCCATTTGCAACTCTCATTTACATCCAGTCTGCTCAACATACAAATAATAAATACATTTGGTTAAATAATTTCACTTTATATTCTATCCTCGTTTCTATCCAGTCTGCTGTTTTGCATCCATCTGCTCTGTTTTCTTTACCGCCCACATGCTCCACTTTCTGTTCTATTAGCTCTGTTCACAGCCTGCCTGCTACATATTTAAAAAATGAAAATAAATAAATGTCAAAACTTTTGCACAGTGATTTCATTGTTGACAGTTTGACAACAAAACAAAGATTATTTCTTGATGATGTACATTTTTTAGTGAAGAAGTTGAAGAGGAATTTAGTTATTTTTCCAAGTGATTTAAACCTAGCTGGAAACTAAATTTGAAATGATGAATTTCTTCTGATTGGTTGTTGTATGTGTCAATCATGAGAATCAATTATTATGCACTTTCTTTCATTTAAGAAAATATTGGTGTGAAGTTCATATTAATAGCAATCTTATTACATTATCAACAATTGTATTAATGAAAAGCACAGAAAAAATAAAACAAAAATGTAAGCTACTATTGAACAGCAGAAATAGAAAGCTCATAAAGAATATGTTTGATGCAGAAATAGTTTATCTTAACTATTAGTAAAGATTTTTACATGGTTCAATGAGAATTAGCACCTGTGAGTGGAAATATTTGTTTGTAATATGTTGTTTGGTTAATTAAGCACAACTTGTGGCATTATTTAACTTGGTACCATCTGTGGGATGAATTATCCATTGAAGAAAGACTGACAAAACTTCAGGCTTATTCTTTGCAGTTACTAAATTCTGAGTTGAGGTTGAAGGAGTCAGAAAGAGCAGTTTAAATCGGAATGACTATTGATAATGGCTCCGGTATCTACTTGCATGACAGCACAAATATAAACAAAAGTGGGATCAGATTGAAGGAAATTGGGATCACACTGAAAGGGATGACAAATATCTGATTTGTCCTCTTCGAATGTGCCCAGTCAAAGAAAGCAACTGAGTTCTGGGAGCAAGTTCCATGATAATTCAAGGGAAAAAATGTTTAGCTATCTTAATTTAATATGGAAACTGTGCATAAACTAAGAGTTTTAATTATTTTTGATTTTCTTTTTGCATAACTCTGTTTATTATGATTAATAGGAGTCCATTAACATCAAATGCAAAATATGTCAGTGTATCAATAACATGCCTGGAACACATTATTCACTAATTTCGCACACACCTACAGCAGAATCCGCTTGGTTTAGTGGTTAGAATTCATGCCTCTGGATCGGAGTGTTACAAGTTTGCACCACATACCAGAAATTAAGTGAATAATCCAGGTTAGTATTGCCATGCAGTATCTAGGGAATGCTGTATTGTTGGAGATGCTGTCCTTTAGGTGAAACATTACGCCAGCTTCTTTTCTGACTGTTCAGGCAGACATCAAAGATCCCATAAAACCATTCATGGAAAGATGGGAAGTTCCATTCATGTTCTGGTCACTAAAATTACAGATTATGTGGTTATTGTGGGGTGTTACAATGAGACATTTTGAGTGATGGGGTACTATGTAAATATAGGTATTACGTACTATCCATATTTGCCATTTTTAAAATCTGTTGCAAGGCAATATTGACTATAAAGATAAAATATTCAACAGACATTGATAAGGAATATGTATAAAATTCTTAATATTTTTATTCATTCATGGGATGTGGGCGTCGCTGGCAAGGCCAGCATTTATTGCCCATCCCTAATTGCCCTTTTGAAGATGGTGATAAGCCGCCGCCTTGAAACGCTGCAGTCCATGAGGTGAAGGTACTTCCACAGTGCTGTTATGTAGGGAGTGCCAGGATATCGACCCAGCGATGATGAAGGAATGGCGTTTATATTTCCAAGTGAGGATGGTGTGTTACTTGGAGGGGAACTTGGAGGTGGTGGTGTTCCCATGCACCTGCTGCTTTGTCCTTCGAGCTGGATCATGGGTATAGTAGGTGCTGTTGAAGAAGCTTTGGTGAGTTGCTGCAGTGCATCTTGTAGATGGTACACACTGTGGACACAGTGCGCTGGTGATGGAGGGAGTGAATGTTTAAGATAGTGGATGGGGTGCCAATTAAACTGGCTGCTTTGTTCTGGATGATGTTGAGCTTCTTGAGTGTTGTTGGAGCTGCACTCATCCAGGCAAGTGGAGAGTATTCCATCACACTCCTGACTTGTGCCTTGTTGATGATGGAATGACTTTGGGGAGTCGGGAGGTGAGTCACTTGCCACAGAATAGCCAGTGTCTGACCTGCTCTTGGTTCCACAGTATTCATGTGACTTGTCCAGTTAAGTTTATAGTCAATGGTGACCCCCCAGGATGTTGATGATGGGGGATTCAGTGATGGTAATGGGGAGGTGGTTAGATTTTGCCTTGTTGGAGATGTACATTGGCTGGCATTTGTCTGGTATGACTTTTTATTATAATTTGTTGTAACTATGATTTCACCAGGAAAAAAGGTGTCCTTGAAGTGGCACATCTTTATACTCGTATTTATCTTTGCTTTGAGGGTGGAGGAATGTTTCTCTGGGCTCCACAAAAATAGTCTTGGACTCTGGGCCTTCCAATATCGCACTGGCCTGAATCTGACAAGCTGCTTCAGGATACCTGTGTGGGGAGGGCAGCTTGCCAATTTTATTTAAATGAGCGACGGGCCTCAAAATGGTTGCTGCTGGAATGGGTGGATGGTCGGCACGGATCACCAGTCGGCCACCCAAAAGTTAAAATCTATATCAACCTGTGCGTCTGCTAGCAATGGGAAGGGCTGACCTTCTTGGAGTTCACCCTTCCTTATTTTTATTGGTTTCCTGCACATGATAAACATGTGCAAAAGCTGAGCCAGCAGCATGATTGGTTCTGCGCTGGAAATGCGATGTTGCAGATCTTAAAAGACTAGTGTTTACCCTTCGTGCAGTTTTAATGTGGCAAAATTGTTGTCTCTGCAACAACTGACTAGTGGTTGTCATTTCCAGAGCTTGTGTAAGGGCGCCATGGGAAAATGTGTGAATACTGGAATTTTGGGAAGATTCACCCATTTATCCAAGATAACTTGAAGGTGCTGCTGCAAGAGGTGCATCATCATCATCATAGGAAATCTCTTGAAATCGCTCGAAGTCTCACTTCAACAAGTGAGTTCTCAGGTGACTGTACAGTCCAATACGGGTATTACAGTCTCTGTCACAGGTGGGACAGACAGTGGTGGAAAGAAACGGTGGGTGGGGAGTCTGGTTTTCCGCATGCTCCTTCAGCTGTCTGCGTTCGGTTTCTGCGTGCTCTCGGCGACGAGACTCGAGGTGCTCAGCGCTCTCCCGGATGCTCTTCCTCCACGTAGGGTGGTTTTTGGCCAGGGTTTCCCAAGTGCTGGTGGGGATGTTGCACTTTATCAAGGAGGCTTTGAGGGTGTCCTTGAAATGTTTCCTCTGCCCATCTGGGGCTCGCTTGCCATGTAGGAGTTCCGAGTAGAGTGCTTGCTTGGGGAGTCTCATTTTGGACATGCGGACGATGTGGCCCGCCCAACGGAGCTGGTCGAGTGTGATCAGTGCTTTGATGTTAGGGATGTTGGCCTGATCGACAACACTGATGTTGGTTCTTCTATCCTCTCAGTGGCTTTGCAGGATCTTGCGGAGGCAGCGCAGCTGGTACTTCTCCAGCGCTTTGAGGTGTCTACTGTATATGGTCCACGTCTTTGAGCCATGTAGGAGGGCGAGTATCACGACTGCCCTGTAGACCATAAACTTGGTGCCAGATTTGAGATCCTGGTCTTCAAACACTCTCTTCCTCAGGCGATTGAAGGCTGCGATGGCACACTGGAGGCGGTGTTGGACCTCGTCGTCGATGTCTGCCCTTGCTGATGGTAAGCTCCCGAGTTATGGAAAATGGTGCAGTAAAGAGGGTGGCCCTCTTTGGAGCAGAAGGATAATGTAGCTAACTGGATTGGTAGTGAGAATGTGAATCACAAATGTGGGAGCAATTAAGGAAGGAGATTCTTTGGGGTCAAGTTTCGGGCCGCACCTAGAACGGCGCAGCCCCGCGAGCCACGCCTGATTTCTGCGGTCAAAACGGCGCCGAAAACTTAACTCGGTATTCTCCACTCGCTCAGGTCGATCCAGGCCCTGGGCGCGCGCAGCACAAGCTGTGTGGGGCGGAGCCAGGTCCCGGAGCTGAAAACAGTGCCGGGACCTCTGCACATGCGCGCGACAGTGTGCGCGCATGTGCAGTAGCTCCAGGCTCCCGAATCTGTGTGGGAGGGGCCCGAAGCACGCCGCCCCTAGCCCTGGCCGAATGGGCTCACTGGGGCGGTGAAGATCGGACTGCACCTCCCTTCTCCAGCTCCTGCTCTGGCTGTGGCTCCCCCCGTGTTCAGCTCCCGCTCCCTCTGGCTCTCTATCGCCCATGCACCCCCCCCCCCGCCATCCCCCACCAGCTCCCGCTCCTCCCCCCGCCCCACAGCTCCCGCTCCGCTGCCCGCTCCTCCCCCAGCTCCCGCTCCCGCTCCGCACCCCCTCCCAGCTCCCGTTCCTGCTCCGCTGCCCACCCCCCCGCCCCTCCAGCTCCAGCTCCGGCTCTCAGCCCCGCCCCCGCCCCTTCAGCTTCGGTCCGCTCCCTCTTCACATCTTCGGCGGGGCCCACCCGCCCGGCATCTTGCTGGGGGCGGGCCCCGCCCGAAGTCTTCGGCCCAGCTGCTTCTCATTGGCCGGGCCCGTTCAGCCTCCTTCCTCTCCCTCTCCCTCCATCCCTCTCTTCCCTCTTCCCTCCCTCCCTCTCCTCTCTCCCTCCCTCCCTCTCCTCTCCTCTCCTCTCTCCCTTCCTCTCCTCTCCTCTCTCTCACTCTCTCCCGCTCCTCCCCCCTCCAACTCCCCCCCCCCCCACCCTTCCTCTCCTCTCCACTCCCCCTTCCATCTCCTCTCCCCCTTCCATCTCCTCTCTCCCCTCCGCCTCCCTCCCTCCCTCCCTCCCTCCCTCCCTCCCTCTCCCCTCCCTCTCCTCTCTCCTCTCCTCTCCCCCCTCCCGCCCTCTCCTCTCCCCCCCCCCCCTCCTCCCCATCTCCTCCCCCCATCTCCTTCTCCTCATCTCCTTCTCCTCCCCCCGTCCTCTCCCCCTCCCTCTCCTCCGCCCCCCCCCACCCTCACCTCCCCCCCTCTCCTCTCCCCCCTCCCTCCCTCGCCTCTCCCCCCTCCTCTCCCCCCTCCTTCTCCTCTCCCCCCCCCCCACTATCCTCTCCCTCCCACTCCCTCCCTCTCCTCTCCTCCCCCCCTCCCTCTCTCTCCTCCCCCCCCTCCCCCTCTCTCCTCCCCCCTCATCTCTCCCCCTCCTCTCCCCCCTCTCCTCCCCCCCTCTCTTCTCCCCCTCTCTTCTCCCCCTCTCCTCCCCCCCTCTCTTCTCCCCC